>NC_136739.1:33385199-33396263 GCF_936440315.1 Barbus barbus | reverse complement strand
GGTCCATGTCAGTGATGGTATAGTCCACTACACTAGCTCCAAGACCTGAACAACACTGAACATTTTTGGGATTGAACATATTTGATTTTTGCCATTATTTGTTTTCAATTTGGATTGTTTTGCTGATTTTTCAAATATGTAATTTATATCTCTGACAGCAAGATTGCCAGCTTCATTAGTGTGAGCATAGCTGTTATTTAGGAAGTTCTCTACCAGCGCTTGTATTGTTTGGCTGCTAAGTGCTTTCTTATATTCTTCAGCGCTGTTTTCAGCCCATCTGTATGGTTTTCCGATGTTGTACAGCTTACTGGGCTTTGTGTTCATGTTATTTTCTGTCTTTTTGAGATACACAGTGATTTGACTGTGATCAGACAGAGGGGTTAGTTCTCTAACAGTGAATGATCTGAGAGATGAAGGATCTATGTCTGTTATCATATAATCAACTGTGCTATTCCCAAGAGGTGAGCCAAATGTGAATCTCCCTAAAGTGTCTCCTCGTAACCTACCATTGATCATATTCAGACCCAGGCTTCGACAGAACTGCAGGAGGACTTTCCATTCTTATTTACTATGTGATCATGGTTATTTCTGTGGATATGGGAGAATGTGTTATTAATAACAGTCAGTTTGTTGTTGATATATTTGCTCCCTTGTGTGTCGGTGAAGTCCGGCTGGAGTCCTGTTCTTGCGTTCAGGTCCCTGCAGATGAGCACGTTTCCCTGGGCCTGGAAGTGGCTTGTCTCTTCCTCTAATGTGGAGAACATGTCTTCGCTGTAGTAGGGGGACCACGTGTAGTATTGGCCTTGCTGTACTGTGTTGATGTGGTTGTGGAAATTTGATTTGTACCAGATTATTTGTCCTCCTGAGTCTCTTCCCTGATGGACTGTGTTGAGGTTTTGTGATGGTGGGATGATTTCTCAGTAGTTGGGTGGGCAGTGGGTGATGGCGTCTGCCCTGCTCCATGTCTCCTGTACAATTATAATATCCATCTCTTTGATGCTCTTCTGGAATTCTGTGTTTGAACTCTTTAGTCCAAAGGCTGTTGAATTCAAGCCTTGAATATTCCACATTGATACTGACAGAGTAATTTTAAGTGTGTGTTTGTGTGTATTACTCTTGTACATTATTTGACAAGTTTGGAGCAGATGATGTTGAGCAGGTGTCTTATCTGATCGAGTTCGGCGGCTGCAGGGTTCTGTGGCTGTTGGGCTGCTGTGGCGTAGCTCTGTGATGGCGCTCCAGGGGTCGAGTCCTGTCTGGTTCTTGGAGGAGGATGGATGTTTCTTGGTGGTTGGGACCTGCTCTTGCGGTGTAGGTTTCTGCTCTCTCTCTAGAGTTACTCATGTTTGAACGCAGGTCTGTTTTCACGCCGTTCATCTCTAATCAAACACGTCTGTGTCTGCAGGTGTTTCGGAGCTTCTGCCTATTTTCACCAACAAACTCACCCTGCGTCCCAATGCGCAGACTATCCACCCTATCTGCCCTAAATAGTACTGAAAATTACTACTATCACATGGAATTTTGGATGGATAGTATGCACATTGGGATGCAGGCTCAGTCAGGACTGGTTTCGGTTTGACAACATCACATGGATCCGGTTTAAGCAGTAAGAATAAGATGACGCTCTCTGTGTGAATTTAATATTGTTTGATCTGTTTGATCATTCCCACATCCAGTAAAAACACAGAAATAGCAGCGGAATCATTCTGACTTCTCACGAGAGTCTGATTCAGCACGATTCTCCTCTATTTATGCTTTAAATTTATATTTATGGGCTTTGTACGCTTTTTAATGAGCGAAGACAGTGAAGAGCTGATAGGAAAGCATTGGGTGGGTCGGTGAAGGACCTCGAGAGGGATTCGAACTCGGGCCGAGCGGTTTATAACAAACCACTTTCTTCTAATATAATATCAATATGAAGAAGTTAAACACGTTTACACAAGAAAGCTTGAGCTGACTACTGGAGAAACGGCTGAGTACAAGCGAGTCCATCAGTAAAAAATAAAAAAAGAATTATTTTAAAAGCTTAAATGGAAAGTTTTTTTTTTTTTTAATGAAAAGCTTCTTTAGTTTCTATTATTAGATGCAACAAACTCCAATAAATATTTAAAACAGTGAATGTTTGCCATTTCCACGTTATTCTGACATTAAAAGTATTATTTGATCAGACTTTGTGCCTTTCAGCTGGACTGTCAATTAAACAAAGAATTGAGAAGTTAGCACTTGAAATATGAGAAGATGGTTTGTGTTAATCGGGCCTTCCTTTCTAGCAGCTTGACAAGAAATAAAGACTCATTTGCTCCCAGAGTGATTTTATTGAACTTTAAAAGATGATATGCAGTATGTTCCATGTGGAGTTTCTCTCATTTTCACTTCTGATGGAGAAATATAGCGGCCCAAACACACCTGATGATCATCACGCTCATTAAACAGACACAAACACGTTCATTAGAAACCATGAGCTTTTATTGGAATGTTTACACTTATAAATCCCCCACGTGTGTCTGCCTTTATCAAAACGAGCTTCTGCTAATACTGATTCCACTCAAGGACTGTCTGCGATCATGAATAAATGACATCTGAAGGTAAAAGCAGTCGAGTATCTAAAACGCCATGAAGAAAAAGAAAGACAGACAGAAAATCCAGTATATGGGATATTTTTTAAGAGTTTTCTTTTAGTCACAAATTTGAGAGATGGAAAGGAGATATCAAAGTAGAGCAGGTCATAAAACATTAAAATAAAGAACAGATGGAGCCAAACAGAGTTCAACATGTGATTCTTTACACCTCAATGACAATAATGACACCGGTCCAGTTTCATCATAAACCTCATGATCAGCGATCAGTTACACGCGTCACACAACAGACTGAAGCGCTTTCGGTTGCTTACACTGGGATAAAATCAACAAAAACTCAAGAAAACCGTCGTGTGTGTGTCCAGCAGTCATGGTGAACCGGTGCATCGGACACATCTCTGAGGGGACCAACAATAGAAAAAGCATTTCTCATTTCTGCATCAGCTCCCTACCATCCCATACGCATGTGTGTGTGTGTGTGTGTGTGTGTGTGTTTAGGACATGACACCGAACACAGGGTTGTGGCGGCAGATGCTCGGCCCGATCTCCTCGTAGTCCTTCTTGGTGTGACACACTTGGTAAAACTCCGGCTGCAGAAAGAAACACAAACACAGCATCACACACACGTGTTTCTGACGTCCTGCAGCGTGAAGTAATGACAGTCATTAATAAACATCAGTGTAATCGAGTTCTCACACCACAGATTCATTCACAGAACATTTCAATTGATTAGAACTCATAGGCCAGCAGACAGCGGATCTGAACCGAGGGCTCGTGATTGTTTTTCAGTTTCTCTCGGACACGTTCAATTAAACAGGCTTTTATTAAGATAAATTTCTCTTTCTGGAACGTTTTCACAGTACTCTAATCTCTCTAAGCAACTCTAATCTCCAGTAATTCATTAAAAATGAGATTCCTCGTCAGGCGAGTTCTCAAGCAGACGTCTGGGGTCAAAGGTCGCTAGAAGACTTCAAATGATTTAGATGTCAGACAAAACAAGCTTTATTTTTGTCACCCTCTTTAGGAACTGTTTTACTGTTTTTAAAGAACAAGGAAAACCAGAATAAATGAAGCAGTCTCATTTCAAAAGTCTAAACTGAAAAGTCACGGAAAGTAATCGTATCTTATAACAATATCGACAAGCTATAACTAGGGCTGCCCCCTAATAGTCAACTAACCGTTAGTCGACCAAAATTGTATTAGTCGCAGAATCTTTTTTTTAAATCCGCAGGTGCAGTTTGTTCAAGCGTCTGTGTGGAGTGTGAAGAGTAGCTCGCTGCAGGACAGATGAAGGCGCCGGTGCGTCACTTACTCTTAAAATACTCCCTCGTTTTTGCTCATACAGATAAGAATAATAATCTTTCAAATCTGTAAAGACACTACGTTTATTTGTGTGCACTCACAATAACAAAACATTGCACTTTTGTAAAATAATGAGCAAACAGGATGCACTTTCTTCCGTCTCGGTCTGTGAACTTCCATGTAAACTTCCGTGAAACTCTGTAAACTTAACTCACAGACATGAAAAATATATCTATAGAGCGAGATGTCTACTTTCCAATGAACAGATTCAAATTGAAAACAATATCTGATTATGTAATCTGTATGAAACATGGACACAGCCACATCACTCCTGCGGGGATGACGAGTCGCCGACTTCATCTCTTAAACCGAAAACAAAGAAAGCACTACTTTATCAAATTATTAAAATGTTAATGCAGTCTCCTTACTGTTTTTCCTGACACATTCATAATCATTAGCTTCTGAGGTGCGCTGTGGCAAGCTTTATGCATGCGTTTGAGCGCTTATAGGCTATGTAGGCAAATAAAGGCTCATTATTATGATTTAGCCTAAATGGTTTATTAATAAACGTGTGATTAGACGACGAAGTCTTAAAATGAACGACTACTAGTCGAACAGAAGAATTGTTGGTCGAGGGCAGCCCTAGTTATCACAAATATACATTTTCTAGTCATGACGAACTCTAATGGTAGAAATTTTGAGTAAAAGATCCTTTTAAAAATGCCCATCTGTAATCCTGATCCAGTCATTCCTGATTTACTGGATAAAGATTAAGGAGGAGCATATCTGAAAGTATCATTGATGAAAGGCGTAGAAACACCACTGAAGAACATTCAGCTCTTAAAACTTCTGGAGTTCTGAAATGTTATTTGAGTTTCTTATTTTGATCAAATTTCTGTCAATTATAAAAACGTTTTGAAAAATAAACTGTCATTACACCAGATGAACATTGTTGTGAATAACAAGAGAACTTGGAGTCAAACCATTGGAGAAGCGCTGCTGTAGATGCCTGTGTGTGTGTCTATGTCTGTCTTTGTTTGTGTGTTTGTGTGCGTACGTCTCTATGTGTGTGTGCGTGACTCACGGTGGACGCCAGCATGGATCCTCCGAACCACACGGCGTAGCGCTGCATGTGGTGGGTGACGACCTGCACGTCGATGGGTTTGGGCTGTGAGAGAGGACAGACGCAGGTATTGAGTTGTTATTTCTCACACAGACGCTGCTGTTGATCTGCTGTGAATCTGACCTTGAGTTTTCCTCCGCTGAGCTCCTCGCTGAGCTTCAGACGCGCATCCACCGTCCTCTTCAGGTCTCTCTGCAGACGCCGGCCGAAGTCACGGAACATAGTGGAGCCGCCAGACAGGACGATGTTCTGCAGGAAGAGACACACGTTCATACGGGTTCACACACACGCACTTACAGAGACACACACTCACACAGAGACACACACAGACACTCACTCACACACACAGAGACACACACACACACACACACACTCACTCACAGAGACACACACACACACACACACAGAGACACACACTCACACAGAGACACACACTCACACAGAGACACACACTCACACAGAGACACACACAGACAATCACACACACACACACACACACACACACACACACACTCACGCACTCACTCACAGAGACACACACACACACAGAGACACACACTCACACAGAGACACACACTCACACAGAGACACACACTCACACAGAGACACACACACACACGCACTCACTCACTCACAGAGACACACACACACTCACTCACAGAGACACACACACACTCACTCACAGAGACACACACACACTCACAGACACACAGAGACTCACAGACACACAGAGACACACACACACTCACAGACACACAGAGACACACACACACACACACACACACACACACACTCACTACTGAACCATCAGCTGCTCCTGACCTTATAGAGTGGACGGCGCACGTCAATTGGACAGTTCTGAATGACCTCGTCCACCACCTCAGAGATGGGCTGAGTGAAGTCCGGGTTAGCAAACTGAGAGAGGAAACAGAGTGAGACACTGATGAGTGTGTGTGTGTGTGTGTGTGTGTGTGTGAGAGAGAGAGCGCATTATACATTATATTTGTAATAAAATGAATACTGTTCATCTCTACAGAACAAGCCATGCATTTTCATGAATTTATGATTCTTTTTCTTTTAACAAGGACTTAATACTGCAAAACAGCAGAAGGATGGAGAGGATGCTGATTGGAACCATATCCTTCCTTCTAATACTGATTTTATTAATATTTCTTGTGTGATTATTAATCGAGTTATTGATCAGTATTTAACTCCCAGATTGTTTGATTATTGACTTCAAGTAGAGCCATCTATATTTGTACATACTGAAGAGTGCATGTATCCTTTTTATAAGTAGTAAGAGTAAAAGGTGTGAACCCATGCTGAGAGTATTCTTTCCCTAGGGTCACAAGGCCATGCTAAGGGGTCAGGATGACCTACCCTCTACGTGAGCTACGAGCTAGGAGAGAACTGGGACATTTAGATGTTTGTATAACAGATATTAAAGGGGTTTTCCTTTCTCTTTGGAGTGTTACAAGCTGTTTGTGCATAGATAAGATCCCTGAAGTTGCAAAGACTAAAGTCTCAAAACCAAAGAGATATTCTTTATAAAAGTTAAGACTCTGCCACGCCCCCTAAACCCCCTCATTCAAACACGCCCCACATGAAATGTAATATTGAAGTAAATGTTTTTGACTATGTTGTACATATTTTAGGCTGTGATGGTTTTTTGATTAGTTTTTCATTTAAACATTTGATTAGTTTTAGATGATCACTGTTCAGCTAATATTGCATGTATTTGGTAGTGCTATTGACAGCTGTTTGTAATGTAATGTTTTAATATTATGTGCACCTGCCCGGGGACTGCAGATGGAAATTAGCATTTGCTAACTCTGGTGCAAAGCATCTTTTCGTAAGATTAATGTATTTTGTACATTGTCCCTGACAAATAAACTACTAAAATAAATAAATGTCTACGTCACGATGTGGAAATATGTGCGTAATGCGTGGTTTCAGTAACTACAGTAGTGTTGATGCAGCAGTGTCAGGGAAACACTGTGTTTCTATACGAAAGAAAAAGCACTTTATTTGGCCTTCCGAAAGCAGAAGTATTTAGGAATCATTAAGATTTCTTGCAACAGAACAGCACAACCCAGATGTTATCACAACGCATTTTATGGACGACCGTTTCGTGAACCAAGGAGAGGAGGTAATTCTGACTTTGCTATGACAATCTGGCACTTCTGAATCAGCGACTGTATGTTTTGTTATTAGTTTAAGTATTTGCTATTGACTGTTCAAATGTGGAGTTTTGCATGTCGTGTGTGTGTGTGTGCACGAGTGTGTGTGAGAGAGAGAGGGTCACATCACAGTGGAGTCAGCTGTCTTAACAACGGCTTGTGTGCAAACACATGCAAGCTTCATAACTGTCTGTCACGCGACTGTTCCCCTCTCGGGCTTCAACTGATGGTAAAACTAAGGACATTATTAACTGTCTTTATATTTACTTTGAAAGCTGAAGCTTGCGATTATGGAAAGGGGCGTTACATTTCCGACACGTGCTTGTGGTGTTCGGCTAATCAGGATGCACTGTCAGCTGGCCAATCAGAGAAGCCTGTGCTTGTCGGAAGGAGGGGCTTTGTAGAAAACTAAGCGTTTGAGAGGCGGGGCATAGAGGACCTACAATAATGTACAGTATTTGAAAAATAATGTGTTTTTTTGAACATTAAAAGGATGTCAACATATTCTGTTACACCAAATACACAAAATAATGATCTTTAAAAGAGCATCATATGACACCTTTAATGAATCCTGTTATATCCTGTATTTCTATTCTCCAAGAGTGATGGCTGCATAGTATGTGTGTAACAACCATACTGATGAGATGCTCGCTAAAAGCTAGAAAATCTTGAGACACAGATAAGGGCTCTGTGTATAGGTGTGTGCCTGTCCAAACCTCAGGGTGGAAGAAGATCTCTGGTCCCAGGAAGCGCTCGTATCCCACATCGATGGTGAACTCCTTCTTGCTGATGGCGTTGATGCCAGTGTACTGCTTGATCCATTTGGATCCGTCCGTATCGTACTTACTGAACTCCTTCACCAGATCAGGACAGACGTAACTGAAGCGCTCCTGCAGCAGAGAAACAGAAACGTGTAAATACAGAGACACACACACACACAAATAGACACACACTCTCTCACACACACAGACACACACACACACTCCCTCTCACCTTGACGGCTTTGGCGGTCTCCAGCGACTGCTCTGGAGGGATGCCCACCTCTCGCTCTCTCAGCAGCTGCTGTGTGAAGTATGTGATGTCTCGGCCTGCGATAGGAATGTGTTTAATGCAGCTGCCGATCACGTAGCCCTCCGCCTGTCAAACCAATCACAGCAGAGCACTTGAGGTCACTTCCTGTTCTGCGCTACTCTGCAGGGATGCGGCTGTGAGCATCCAAACACAGCGACGTGATCAGACACGACAGAAGAGCATCAGACGAAACACCAAAATAATTTTCAAGTATTTGGTCTGAATATGAACAGCTGCTTGAAAACATCTCTTCTGCGTGTCAGAATATGAAAGTTTCTACATACATGTAGGGGTGTGCGATATATATCGTCTGCGATAATATCGTAATTGCTGTTTTAACAATGTGCAATTTGACAATAGAGTATTTGCCAAAAAAAAAAAAAAATAAATAAAAACACACGCAAGGAGTGCAAGCTTAAATTAGCCTACGTGATGATGAAGCGGGTGAAACAGTGCATGTGCGCATTTAGTGTTCTTTCACTGCAAGATTCAGTCTATTAAAATGCATTAAGAATGATTGCAAAATTCAAGATATGGGGGCAGAAACCGTATATATTTACGTTTCGTGCCGTTTTTTCTTCGAAAATAAGAATAATTACAAATGTGATATTGATTTTATACAACAGTTCAATAAACAAGTTATTAAGAGACTTACATTTTAGACACCATATTTCCTGTTTTTGCTCCATTTCGCCGACAAAAAATAATTCCAAACAGCGAATGCGACTGAGCAACTTGACAGTGCTTCGTTCCTGAATGAATCAACCGTTAAATGATTCGTTTCGGTCGCAATGACTCACTTATTAACAGTGACTTTCTGCCACCTACTGGTGTTTTAATTTCACATTTAAAGTCTATTTTCACTTTTAAAATAATTTTAAATATCAGTATTCAATGTTTTATGTTTAAAATGTCAAAAGATTATGCATTTCTAACTAGTTAAAGCACTCCATGTCCCTCTGAGCTGCATTAAACTGTGTAAATCCATATAAATGCCATTCAGATGCAACTTCTGCAAAGATTCTTTTTGATGAGACTGGTTTCATTTGTTTGGTAACAGCCTAAATGTGTATTACCTTAATTGACTGATTAAATGTAACAATTTGACTCAAAAGATGTACACTTTTAGAAGAAAATTGCTTTATTAAAAGGTAAAAATCTATTTAAACTTAAATGAAAAGATGAATTAATCACTGATGTGAACTGACCACACAGAATATGAAGAATATCAAAAACTGCAGCTGTCCACGGTAGACATATCAGCACAATAACACACTCGGCAAAATATCGTCTAATTATCGTTATCGAAAAAATATAAAAACAAATAGAGATATAATTTTTCTTCAATATCGCACACCCCTACATACATGACATTCCATTACTTAATCTGATAAATCATACATTTTTTTTTTTTTTTTGAGAAAGTAAAAATGCAGAAAGTTTCCTGTGAGGGGTAGGTTTAGGTGTAGGGTTGGTGTAGGACGATATAAAACACAGTTTGTACAGTATAAAAACCATTACACCTATGGAGAGTTATGTCTGAGTGAGTGTGTGTGTGTGTGTGTGTGTGTGTCGTACCACTGGAATGACGTGAGTAACTCCGTCTCCGCTGTCGATGACGGTTCCTGTGAGCGTTCTCTCCCCGACCTGTCGAGATGTCCATGACGCCGCCAGAGCCAGAACAGCCTGACAAACAAACACATATCAGCCAAACGCATCAGCACTGAGATCGAGAGTGTGTGTGTGTGTGTGTGTGTGTGTGTGTACCTGCACAGCGATGTACAGCCCTGGCACGTTAAAGGACTCAAACATGATCTCGGCCGTGTACTCGCGGTTCTCCGGAGTGTTTAGAGGAGGTTCGGTCTGTAGCAGAAACAAACACGTCACACAGGAAGTGATGCGTAGAGCGTAGTAATAATTCAACACAGTACTTCAGGTCTCAGCTGATAGAGACACATTAAACAGATAATCACAATGAAGATGAGTAGTGATGAAGGCTTCCTCACCAGCAGGAAGTAATGGTCCTCGGGTTCGGCTCTCAGATACTTGAAGATCACCTGCTCCATAAACCTCTCCATCAGATCCCAGTCCTCCACGATCCCGTGCCGGATGGGCCACTGCGGAGACAGACACTCTCAGAGATCACAGACACGCCAGCTGATGATGATGAAGGACGAGCACGAACACCCTTCATCATCACGGACCGCAGGTAATCAGAGAGAGTCAGACTGAATAGCTCATCAAAACATGAAAATGTGCTGGAAATCTCCTAACAATCAGTTCATCCAAGATCAGGATGAGTGTTTCTTCATCAGGTTTGTATAAATGTGTCTCTGCATCAGTGTCTCAGCAATGGATGCTCTGCAGTGAATGGGTGCCGTCAGAATGAGAGTCCAAACAGCTGATAAAAACATCACAATAATCCACACCACTCCAGTCCATCAGTTAACATCTGGAGAAGACAAAAGCTGAAACAAATCCATCATTAAGATGTTTTTGACTGTGGATTACTGAGATGTTTTTATCAGCTGTTTGGACTCTCATTCTGACGGCACCCATTCATTACTGAGACAGTGATGCAGTGACATTTCTCCAAATCTGATGAAGAAACAAACGCATCCTGATCTTGGATGAACTGAGGATGAGGAGATATTCATATTTGGGTGAATCTACTTCTATAAACGAGACGCTCATGTGGTATCTCTCACACACGTTATGGCCAGAAAGGTGGTTTCTGCTCTGCCAGTGAAAACACAGAGCGACACTAACCATGAGATCTGCTGTGACACGCATAGCCTATCTGACCAATCAC
>NC_136739.1:33312699-33382699 GCF_936440315.1 Barbus barbus | reverse complement strand
AGTTTGTGCGCGAGGCGGAACCCGGAAGCGCCAAGGGAAGCGTTTGTCCACTTCCGCATTCAAGCGCGCACCCTAAAGCGGCCACGAGCGGGCGGGGCGGTGCTGCTTGTGGGCGGGGCTGCTCAAACACGTGGCTGCTCACATTACAGAACTACAGAGAATGACATGATTGTTTTGCTTATTTTCAAAGCATAAGCGCACGCACACACACACACACACACACACTCTCAAACACACACACACTCTCAAACACACACACACACACACACACATGTTGGTTTTTGTGGTTTATGGGGACTCTCCATAGTCGTAATGGTTTTTATACTGAACAAACTGTGTGTGCTATTGCCCTACACCAACCCTACACCTAAACTTAGCCCTCACAGGAGACTTTGTGCATTTTTAGATTTTCAAAAAAACACCATTTAGTATGTTTTTAAAGCCTTTTGAATTACGGGGACATAGGCAGTGTCCTCATAAACCACCTTCATATTGTAATACCTCTGTCATACCCATGTCATTATACACATTTGTGTCCTCGTAAACCACATAAACACACACACACACACACACACGAAACGAATGTTATATGTAAAGAGTGCTGACACTTCAGCAAATTTGTATGTTTGTATAAATTTGAATGAAAAGCATGCATGTCAAATTAAATTGTAATTTTGATTGAGAAATAAATTAAGTATCATGAGAGAAGACATTACTGACCTGCTCAGCTGTCAATCATTCTACGTGAAGCAGCAGGGTTAAAATAGTCAGTAGGACATTAACAAGCTGTTTGGGTGAACGAACATCCTCATAGAAAGATTTTTTGAGTTTGTTAAATAACATGAAATGAACATGAATATCTCATTGCATCAGAGTAAATGTGTAAATATGTATCTGGCAGCAGATGGAGCTCATGCTGAACTGATTAGTTTTATGACCAGGACCCTGCCCAAAACACAATAGGAAATGTAATGGATTTAATGGTTATGATGGGAATTGTATTGGTTTTAATGAAACTATAATGTTGTCTACTGGTATGTGATGGATTCTATTGGAGGGATGTTAAATCCTATTGGAAAAATACCCAAAACACACTACGAAGGAATTTTGTAATGTTTTACTGGAAAAAGCTTATAATGGTATTTTAATGGAAACCATTGGAATTTCTGTGATGGTTTCTATTGGGCTTCTATTGTTTAGTTTTTTTAGCAGGGAACACTTGTGCTGTGTGTGATTTAGTTTGTTCTTGTTAAAGTAACAAACATGTTCTGAGTTTGTCACACCACAGAAAATGTGTTACTAACCACCCAGCCAATAAAAATAAAAAAACAACCTAAATAAAATAATAATCTTGAAAGAATGATCAGTATACAGACAGAGCGACACACGTCATAATCTGAAAACCACGCCCACCGAGAGGGAGGGGGGCAATCCAACCCTCTCCATTGACTCTGTATTGCTGGAAGCTGCCTCCTTGTCATTTCTGACTTATAACAAAAAACAGAACAATGTCTAAAAGCTGCTGTGTGACGAGATGTGCAGTAAACCCAGAACTATGTTTATATAAGCTGTCGACCCTAAAAAACGAGCATTTAGGAATTCAAAACTAGAGCGCATCGTGTCATATTAGTCTGAGACAGGAAACATTCATTATTTTAATCATGTCAAAAGATTATTTCACCAACCGATGTGAACCTGAGAGGAGGAGATATATTGAGAAATTACATTTTATTGTTTTATTGGTCTTATTCAGCCTGCTACAGGAGCTGCTGGAACAGTTCTACTCCGCCATCATTGAATCCATCCTCTGCACTTCAATAACTGTCTGGTTCAGCTCAGCTACCAAATCTGAGCTCAGAAGACTACGGAGGGTAGTCCGGACTGCTGAGCGAATCATTGGTACAACCCTCCCCACTCTCCAAGAACTGTACTCATCCAGAGTGAGCAAAAGGACTGGTAAAATCACTCTGGACCCCTCATATCCAGCACACTCCCTCTTTGAACTGTTACCGTCTGGTCGACGCTAAAGAGCTCTGAGAACCAGAACGACCAGACACAGGAACAGTTTCTTCCCTCAGGCAATCCATCTCATGAACACTTGAACTCTTAACAATAAACATGAAACACACAACACTATCATAATTTTTATTTTATTTTACATACATACTTATTGCATTTCAAATTTGCACCTAACATACCTGTACATACTGAATTGTCTATGTTGTATATTGTGTTTGTGCTATTTGGCACATTGTCCATTTTTGTATATTTGTACATTATTTATTTTATTTTTATTTTTTATTTTTATTCTTTATTACCTGTGTCCTGTCCTGTTGCTGTCTTTCTGTTGCGCTGTGGAGCTTCTGTCACTACAACACATTCCTTGTATGTGTAAACATACCTGGCAATAAAGCTCATTCTGATTCTATGCCAGCTCCCTTTTTCCTTACCTTCCTTTTATTTCAGAAATGACCTCATGATCAATGTCCTCATTTTTAAGTTGCTTTGGATAAAAGCATCTGCTAAATGTAATGTAATGTAATAAAAAGATCCAACTTAATGGCCCATTGTGAAATACCCTGACATCTACAACTATGATCCTTAAACGCTCATTTTTTTGGGTCGACAGCTTATATAAACGTAGTTCTGGGTTTTTTAGCTTGTGTACCTCGTCACACAGCAGCTTTTAGACATTGTTCTGTTTTTTGTATAAGTCAGAAATGACAAGGAGTCAGCTTCCCGCAATACAAAGTCAATGGAGAGGGTTGGATTGAATCCCCCCCGCCCCCTGGTGTGGGCGTGGCCTAAATGCGCTCTGTCTCATACGCTGGGGGCGTGCCCGCTGGTGCAGCTGAAGTGAAGTGAAGTGACATACTGCCAAGTGTGGTGACCCATACTCGGAATTCGTGCTCTGCATTTAACCCATCCAACGTGCACACACACACAGCAGTGAACACACACACACACACACACACACACAGCAGTGAACACACACACACCGTGAACACACACACACAGCATTGAACACACACACACACACACACCGTGCACACACATAGCAGTGAACGAACACACACACACACACCGTGCACACACACAGCAGTGAACACACACACACACACACACACAGTGAACACACACACACACACACACACACACACACAGTGAACAAACACACAGCAGTGAACACACACACACACACACACACAGTGAACACACACACAGCAGTGAACACACACACACCGTGAACACACACACACACACACACACACACACACACAGTGAACACACACACAGCAGTGAACACACACACGTCGTGAACACACACACACAGCAGTGAACACACACACACAGTGAACACACACACAGCAGTGAACACACACACACCGTGAACACACACACGGAGCAGTGGGCATTTATGCTGCGGCGTCCGGGGAGCAGTTGGGGGTTCGGTGTCTTGCTCAAGGGCACCTCAGTCGTGGTATTGAGGGTGGAGAGAGCGCTGGACATTCACTCCCCCCACCTACAATCCCTGCCAGCCCGAGACTCAAACCCGCAACCTTTGGATTACGAGTCCGACTCTCTAACCATTAGGCCACGCCCACTGCCGCACCTCCATCAGTAGCCATACATGTTTATAAATGCATTTACATGAAGAGGGCATAGCTAGCTAGCAAACTGTAGGCTGTAGTAACTGTAAAGACAGTAACGATGAATTGCTGATGCTAATGCACTCTAGTTATTATAGTATTAGTTATATTAGTTATAGTATTAGCTAGTTATTACACCCAAAAAATACTTCACACAAAAATGGGGAAAAACTGTTTATATCTCCGCAATTCAGTACGACATAGTTGACAGTCTTTACGCTGCAGCTTGAGATCAGAGGTCTCCATCCGTTCCAGCAGAAGCCAGACATACAAGAACTCCTTCACATGCCTCACTTTGATAAAGGTTCCAGAGATCCTCTGTTTACACTAAACCACATGTTTAACTCCTTATTAGGCCCGTGTCCACCCTGACCGGAGGGTTGAAGTGGACAGTCCTGTTTCTCCAGCGTTGGCAGTTGTTGCTAATAGATCATCTGGTTTTCTCTAGGTGACCTTTCCTACCCAAACACTCTTACATCCATTCATCCATCGTCAGTGTGTGGAGATATTACTCATCATTACAATTTAGAGCAGCCAGATCATCTCCAAACTAGGCTTTATTTTCATAAAACTAAATATTTCATTCTTATATTTTGTGTCATGGGGTGAATGAGCCTCATGGTTCATCAGAGCTTGTCAAAGATTTGAGATCTGATCCAGAGATTCGCACACAGACTCAGACCCAGTTTCTGAATTAACTAGCTTTACATGTCATAGTTTAATCAGGACGGGTCACTTTATTGTCCAGCTTAGATTTGTGTTTAATGTTGTTTTACTTTTCTTTTTTTATTATCAAAGATGAAAATTATTTTCAACAACATCAAGAACAAATAAAGCATATTTACATATACATTTTAATATGTGTTAGTTTAAATCTGTATGTTCTTCTGTCCTGAACCCTGGTCAGAAACATTGGGGATAACACTAATATAATCGTAGCTGTTTAAGCAGCCGGTTAGTGCTCACACGTCACAGTAATCTGTGTTTTACAGCTCTTGTGTTTATCTGCATTTGTGCTCAACTGAGACCTACAATAACAGACATAAAGCAATTACACAGCCTGTTAACTTTAACTGCTGTTTGCATCGATGAGCAATCTGATGAATATGGTTTCACCAAAAAGCAGATATATTGGTCATGATGTAGTTTAACACCCAAAATCCAGCAGCTCATGTGAGCGAGCGATAATGAAGACTCACTGCTGCGACTGTGAGGATAAACTCATCAGAACAATTATCAGTGCTATTCACAGCCACCGTTATTGTTGGATGAAGCAACATTTTCCTAAACTTTTTGGTTGCACGATATAATTTTTCTGTAGAGAAAATAGAAGTGACACAATGTCAGCATTCTTCAAAATATCTTCTTTAGTGTTCAAGAGAAGACAGAAACTCACACAGGTGTGGAGCGACACGAGGGAGAGTAAATGAAGACAGAATGATCATTTATAGGTGAGTCATCGCTCTGAAACACTCTAAAGTATGTACTGTGGCTGTAACTTGTGTAAACACACACACACACAGGACACACCCTCGTACTGTAAAGCATCACATGACTAATAGTTCCCTCTCAACTGGCGACGCTCGGCTCAGATCACGGCAGTAACTCGCACCGCCTCCGTGATCAAACTCCAATCATTACCTGGCAGCAGAACCTCAAACATGAGCCGAGGAAGATTCACGTCTAACGCATCACTCAGACTGAGCTGAGAGCTCTGATCTTCATCATGAAGCGTTCACAGACTCTCTGCTTCAAGAGGAACGCCGTGATTCTGTGCTCTGTGAGTTTGATGATTAACAGCACAGATAAGCAGCACTAAAGTCAATAAGAGAGTGGCCGGCATCATGGAGGAGAACGAGGAAGTGCAGAGCCTCTGGAAAACACTGGAGCCGAGTAACGAGGTGAAGATCTTCCTCACGGTGCTCTACAGCCTTATCCTCGTGCTGGGCATCGTGGGAAACAGTGCGACCATCCACGTGTCCCAGCGGCTGCAGCGGAGCGGATACCTGCAGAAGAGCGTGACGGACCACATGCTGAGCCTGGCCTGCTCTGATCTGCTGGTGCTGCTCATCGGGATGCCCGTGGAGCTCTACAGTGCCATCTGGTTCCCCTTCTCATCCTCGTCTGCAGACACCGCCTGCAGGATCTACAGCTTTCTGTTCGAGGCCTGCAGCTACGCCACGATCCTCAACATCGCCTCGCTGAGCTTCGAGCGCTACCTGGCTATCTGCCACCCATTCCGCTATAAAGCGCTGTCGGGCCGGCGCTCCACGGCGCTGCTGCTGGGGGCCTGGGTCTGCTCGGCGCTCGTGGCTCTGCCGCTGCTCGTGGCCACAGGCACCGAGGGACTGGCCCTTGAGGGCCTGCAGGGGCCCGCACAGAACCTGACCTTCTGCACTAATCTGAGCCAGCACTGGGTCATGTACCGCACCAGCATCTTCACCGCCTTCCTTCTCTATCTGCTCATTCTGGGCGGCGTGGCCTTCACGTGCAGAGCCATGATTGCTGTTCTCCGGGCCCCGATGGGACCCCAGGAATCCGGGGCCAACGGAGCCACACACGGTGTTCCCAAACATGAGAGCGCCCGGCTGAAAGCGGCCCGCAAGCAGACCATCCTCTTCCTCGGTAGGACACAATCACAATCCGTTCCTTATCTCACACTCCTCTCCTCTCCTGAAAAGGCTCACCTTTACTCTAACTCAACCTTACACAAACATCCACCCAAACCTCCTCAACACCTCTTCTCTGTCGCCTCCACCATCAATACCACGACTGAGGTGCCCTTGAGCAAGGCACCGAACCCCCAACTGCTCCCCGGGCGCCGCAGCATAAATGCCCACTGCTCCGGGTGTGTGTTCACGGTGTGTGTGTGTGTGTGTGTTCACTGCTGTGTGTGTGTGTGTTCACTGCTGTGTGTGTGCACGTTGGATGGGTTAAATGCAGAGCACGAATTCCGAGTATGGGTCACCATACTTGGCTGAATGTCACTTCACTCACTTCACTATAAAGTCCTCTGAGATACTTCAGAAACCATTGAATGCAGTACTCAGGGAAAAAAAACTTTAGTACTTAAGATAATCTTAAGAGCATCTAAGTGTACTCAACTGTGCTACACCATGAATATGAACTAAAATGTTTTAATATACTTTCTCTGTAAAAAAAATGCGTCCAAATACCTACACTTGAGCACTTGACCACTTAAATGACGTATTTCCTGTATTTGGGCCAAGTGCTCAAGTGAGGATGAAGAACACAAGTGTGTAGAGCTTTTCATCACCTGATGGGACACACTTATAGTGTCGTAAAAATGCAAGCATTTACATAGCTTTATTTTAATTTTAAATACTTTGCATTTTAAAATCAACTTCTAAATGTCTGTTCAGTAGTCCCTATAACATGACATCATTTTAATTTGTGGTGCTTCTGATTAAGTGATAAAAAGCAGTAGCAAATGTTGTGCAACACTTTGTTTTTCTACCAAATTATAATATCTAATTATTATATTAATATTTAGGTTTCCATGACCTCTCACGAAATCTCGGCAAAAATCTTACGATTTATTCCAAAACATGATGCATGATGGGATACACTAAGCCTGGAATAGTGCTCCGGAGCAGTATTGGAGATAGTGTGGGTGTGTATTGAGGGCACTGCGCTTTAGTGTTTTTAAGACCTGGGACAGTCTTGTGCACGTGCTCAAGAGAGCAAGTGTGGGTATTTGGACAAGGCAACAGTTAGTTACCACTTGTAGTACACTTGAACCCATATTTCATACACCAGTGGGTTCAAGTGTACTACAAGTGGTATCTAAATGCATTTTTTAAACAGACTGATGTTATGTTAAGAGCACGTTTTAATTCATATGGTGTCCCAAAATAGCACAGTTGAGTACACTTAGATGTTCTTAAGATTATCTTAAGAAGTACTAAAGAGTAATTTTTAGTATATTAAGTACATAATTAGTGCGTGAAAATAGAGCACTTTTAGTACGTTATGGAAGTACACTTTTCTTCCTTCTGGGTATCTGTAGAAATGAGCTGCGTAGAAATCTCAGCGCTCCAGTCACGTGATCTTACGCAACAACACTCAAACATTCACACTGAACTCAGACAGACATTTCTAACCCAGAGATCCCCGCCTCATCTTCAGCCATGACCAGCTCGCTGAGAAATTAGGGTCCCAAACAAAAGCTACATATTTGACGGATTAATTGGAAACATACACTACCTTTCACTAATCATAGACCAGTAAGTTTTCTCCTTCTTTTCTTTGTTTTTAAGATATTAATGCTTTTATTCAGTAAGGATGTGTTAAATGTATAAAAAGTGATAGTAAAGACTTATATTGTAAGAAAAGATTTCTATTTTGAATAAATGCTGTTTACTTTTTATTCATCATAAGAATCAAAGTATAACAGGTTCCAAAAAAATATTAAGCAGCAAAAACTTTTTCCAACTTTAATTATAAATCAGCATATTAGAATGTTTTCTGAAGGATCATGTGACACTGAAGACTGGAGAATTGATGCAAAAAAAAAAATCAGCGCTGCGTCGCAGAAATAAATTATATTTTAAAGTACATTAAAATATGAAGCCAATATAAGAAATTCCAATAATATTTCACAATATCACTGTTTTTTTTCCTCTGTATTTTTGAACAAATAAATGCTGCCTTGGTGAGAAGAAGAGACTTCTTTAAAAACAATATAAATCTAACTGATCCCAAACTTTTGAACAACAGTGTAAGTGCACATGCAAACAGGGTAAACACATTTAAACTAGATAATTTTGTACCTAATGTGTTCTGGATTCTCACTAAATACCAAGGATTTGATGCAATACATTTATATGATTTCTATTTTTTTTATAAAACTGCATATAAAAACTGCATATAATTATCAGATGGACCCTTGAACGAATTTCAGAACTACTGCAGAGTGAATGACAGTCACAACATACAGTACTCAGTACAGTTGATGCACGTCCACTTCTGTCCAATCTGTCAGTACATGAGAAACACTGGACCGAACAAGCAGAACTGCAAGGAAAAATACATCTTAAGCCTCATCATTTTCAGTATGGTCTGAATTCTAAAATCAAATATACAGTTGTGGTCAGAATTATTGGAACCCTTGGTAAATATGATCAAAGAAGACTGTGAAAATTAACCTGCATTGTTAATCCTTTTGATCTTTTATTTAAAAAAATCACAAAAATCTAACCTTTCATTGGATAATAAGAATTTAAAATGGGGGGAAATATCATTATGAAATAAATGTTTTTCTCAAACACACGTTGGACACAATTATTGGCACCTTTTTATTCAATACTTTTTGAAACCTCCATTTGTCAGTTTAACAGCTCTAAATGTTCTCCTATAATGCCTGATGAGGTTAGAGAACACCTGACAAGAGATCAGAGACCATTCCTTCATCCAGAATCACTCCAGATCCTTCAGATTCACAGCTCCATGTTGGTGCTTCTTCTCTTCAGTTCACCTCACTCATTTTCTACAGGGTTCAGGTCAGAGGACTGGAATGGCCAGCAGAAGCTTGGTTTTGTGCTCAGTGACCCATTTTTGTGTTGTTTTTGAGGTTTGTGTTTGGATTATTGTACGGTTGGAAGATCCAAACACGGCCCATTATAAGATTTCTAATAGAATCAGTCACTTATTGATTTTTTATCTGTTGGTATTTGATAGAATCCATGATGCCATGTGTCTGAACAAGATGTCCAGGACCTCCAGCAGAAATATAGGCCCACAACATCACAAATACAGCAGTATATTTCATTGAACACATGGGGTACTTTTTATCCCTGTGTTCACCAAAGCCATCTTGAGTGTTTGCTGCTAAAAAGCTCATTTTTTAGTTTCATCTGACCATAGAAGCCAGTCCCATTTGAAGTGCCAGTCCTGTCTGATAACTGAATATGCTGGAGTTTGTTTTTGGATGAGCTAGGAGAATTTTTCTTGAAATCCTCCCAAACAACACGTGCTGATGTAGGGGCTGTTTGACAATTTTTTTTAAAGGTTTTCTGACCCCGAGACTCAACTATTTTCTGCAATTCTCCAGCTGTGATCCTTGAAGAGTCTTTAGCCACTCAAACTCTCCTTCTCACCGTGCATTAGGACGATATAGACACACGTCCTCTTCCAGGCAGTTTCATTACATTTTCTGTTGATTGGAAATTCTTAATTATTGCCCTGATGGTGGAAATGGGGATTTTCACTGCTCTAGCTCTTTTCTTAAAGCCACTTCACTAATTTGTGAAGCTCAATTATCTTTTGCTGCACATCAGAAAAATTGTGAATATGAATGGGAGTATACTTCAGAGATATTTTACTCTTAAGAATTTCTAGGGATGCCAATAATTGTGTCCAATGTGTGTTTGAGAAAAACATTTATTTCATAATGATATTTCCCCCCATTTTAAATTCTTATTATCCAATGAAAGGTTAGCTTTTTGTGAATTTTTTAAATAAAAGATCAAAAGGATTAACAAAGCAGGTTAATTTTCACAGTCTTCTTTGATCATATTTACCAAGGGTTCCAATAATTCTGACCACAACTGTAATGTAAGTAGTTATTTTGTGTTCTGTATGTAATGTTCTCCTCTCACACATGACTGTGTTCTCATCAGTGCTGATCGTCTGCGCTCTGCTCGTGTGCTGGATGCCCAATCAGATCCGCCGGCTGATGACCGCGGCCGTGCCCAAGTCTGCGTGGACGGCGAGTTACCTGCGCAGCTACGTGAAGCTCCATCCGGTGGCCGACAGCTTCTTCTACCTGAGCTCGGTGCTGAACCCGCTGCTGTATAACCTGTCCTCGCGCCAGTTCCGCTCGGCGTTCCTGCAGACACTCCTGTGCCGTCTGTCTCTGCAGCACGCCAACAGAAGAGTGCTGGAGACCAGCCTGGCCTCCAAGAGTTCCAGAAACACATCACGGCCCCTGTTGCGCAGATCTCTGAACCACATACGGGCCGCCACCGCCGACAGATCCATCCATTCATCGCCAGCAGAGAGACCAAACCCTCCCAACCCCACCGACCGACCGCAGACCTCTGAACCTCAGCTCACCTACTGCACTACCTGACCCTGACTGATGGACAAACCACTGGAGAACACTGGAGACCACTGCAGACCACTGTAGACCACTGTAAAACACTTCAGACCACTGTAGACCACTGCAAACTACAGTAGGCCACTGTACAACACTTCAGACCACTGAAGAACACTGTAGACCACTGCAGACCACTGTAAAACACTTCAGACCACTGTACAACACTTCAGACCACTCTAGACCACTGCAGACCACTGTAAAACACTTCAGACCGCTGTAGACCACTGCAGACCACTGTAAAACACTTAATACCACTGTAGACCACTGTAGACCACTGCAGACCACTGTAGACCACTGTACAATACTTCAGACCACTGTAGAACACTGCAGACCACTTCAGATCACTGCAGACCACTGTAAAACACTTAAGACCACTGTAGAACACTGCAGACCACTTCAGACCACTGCAGACCACTGTAGAACACTTCAGACCACTGTAGACCACTATAGAACACTTCAGACCACCGCAGACCACTGTAGAACACTTCAGACCACTGTAGACCACTGTAGAAAACTTCATACCACAGCAGACCACTGCAGACCACTGTAGAACACTTCAAACAACTTCAGACCACTGTAGACCACTATAGAACACTTCAGACCACTGCAGACCACTGTAGAACACTTCAGACCACTGTAGACCACTGTAGAAAACTTCAGACCACTGCAGACCACTGCAGAACACTTCAGACCACTGTAGACCACTGTAGAAAACTTCATACCACAGCAGACCAATGCAGACCACTGTAGAACACTTCAGACCACTGTAGACCACTGTAGAACACTTCAGACCACTGCAGACCACTGTAGAACACTTCAAACAACTTCAGACCACTGTAGACCACTGTAGAGCACTTCAGACCACTTCAGACCACTGTAGAACACTTCAGACCACTTCAGACCACTGTAGAACACTTCAAACCACTGTAGACCACTGCAGACCACTGTAGAACACTACAGACAACTGCAGAACACTACAGACCACTGTAGACCACTGTAGAACACTTCAGACCTCTGCAGACCACTGTAGAACACTTCAGACCTCTGCAGACCACTGTAGAACACTTCAGACCACTGTAGAACACTTCAGACCTCTGCAGACCACTGTAGAACACTTCAGACCTCTGCAGACCACTGTAGAACACTGCAGACCACTGTAGAACACTTCAGACCTCTGCAGACCACTGTAGAACACTTCAGACCTCTGCGGACCACTGTAGAACACTTCAGACCTCTGCAGACCACTGTAGAACACTTCAGACCACTGTAGAACACTTCAGACCTCTGCAGACCACTGTAGAACACTTCAGACCTCTGCAGACCACTGTAGAACACTGCAGACCACTGTAGAACACTTCAGACCTCTGCAGACCACTGTAGAACACTTCAGACCTCTGCAGACCACTGTAGAACACTTCAGACCTCTGCAGACCACTGTAGAACACTGCAGACCACTGTAGAACACTTCAGACCTCTGCAGACCACTGTAGAACACTTCAGACCACTGTAGAACACTGCAGACCACTGTAGAACACTTCAGACCTCTGCAGACCACTGTAGAACACTTCAGACCTCTGCAGACCACTGTAGAACACTTCAGACCTCTGCAGACCACTGTAGAACACTTCAGACCTCTGCAGACCACTGTAGAACACTGCAGACCACTGTAGAACACTTCAGACCTCTGCAGACCACTGTAGAACACTTCAGACCACTGTAGACCACTGTAGAACACTTCAGACCTCTGCAGACCACTGTAGAACACTTCAGACCTCTGCAGACCACTGTCGAACACTTCAGACCTCTGCAGACCACTGTAGAACACTGCAGACCACTGTAGAACACTTCAGACCTCTGCAGACCACTTTAGAACACTTCAGACCACTGTAGACCACTGTAGAACACTTCAGACCTCTGCAGACCACTGTAGAACACTTCAGACCTCTGCAGACCACTGTCGAACACTTCAGACCTCTGCAGACCACTGTAGAACACTGCAGACCACTGTAGAACACTTCAGACCTCTGCAGACCACTGTAGAACACTGCAGACCACTGTAGAACACTTCAGACCTCTGCAGACCACTGTAGAACACTTCAGACCTCTGCAGACCACTGTAGAACACTTCAGACCTCTGCAGACCACTGTAGAACACTTCAGACCACTGTAGAACACTTCAGACCTCTGCAGACCACTGTAGAACACTTCAGACCACTGTAGAACACTTCAGACCTCTGCAGACCACTGTAGAACACTTCAGACCACTGTAGAACACTTCAGACCTCTGCAGACCACTGTAGAACACTTCAGACCACTGCAGACCACAGCAGACTATTTAAATCCTGTATTAACTGGAGGGTCATGCAGCAGGAAATCTGTGCTAAGTCTGTTTGTGTCAACATCACTGACATTCACTGTATTTTAATGAAGGACTGGGCCTAACTAACCTGTGTTAACCAGCTAACCCGGTAAGTGAGGTGAGGACGTCCTCTGCTGACGAACTGAAGAGTTTTCAATGAACTGGATTACAGGATGGGAGTTCAGCTCAAACCATCTCAGCTGGAAGCGCAGCAGCATCAGAACTGGATCAGGATCTGGATCGGATCTCATTCGTTGAGATGTTTCTGAGCATCAGAGGAGAAATACTCATCATTCGTCCTATTCACTTCATCCTATCTGAACGAGTTTGTGTTTGAAACAGCCAAACTACGACTTGTACCTAAAAAAGACAGCTGCAGGCGTCTGTGGTGATATGAGAGTTATGAGCAACAGACTTCTGTGTTCTGTGAAACATCATCGCTTCAGTTCAAGTGTTTTATTCTTCGTTAAATATGGAGCTGTTTTGCTCAACATGCCTTCAAGGTAGAGACCAAAGATGATCATAACTGATGTCCATGGATTGATATCTAAACGTTTTTTTATTTTTACATTTAGATAGTAAAATTGAATAAATAGCAACAGTAAAAACAACTAGCTGGTTTAACAGATTACTGTAAAGGTCCATAGATATTGCCATGAGTTCATACGGCTGTTAATACTTTCTCTGACATGCAGATGTGATGAGACCTGTTTTCTGGGTTTGGTCAGGTGACATTCCACACACTGTATATCCCATTTTAGCACATTATAGTAGACTATATTCATCATATGGAGATTTTACTACACCTTTAATCTAAACCACTGTGGATTAATCTGGGTTTTGCTACTTTTATTGATGTTTTTTCCACAAATTAAATCATGAAATGAATTACAAGTACGCACACATGAAATACATTTGCACAATTAAACCACATAATTTTTTTGTGCATTAAATTATTATTTGGCATTAAAACATTTGACACGAATAGCATTTAGAAACATGGAGAAAACAGACTTTAACATGCAGCAAATGACAGATAAAACACGCAAACATCTGCAGCATCATTTTACAGAGCAAACTGATAAATCTGTGATTGTTTATTAAACACACAGACAGCCAGAGAACAATAGTAATTCATTATGACGTTTATCACAGTAGTGTCTGATCCGTCTTTATGAGTTCCAGAGGTTCACGCCTTGATCTGCAAAAACTGCGTAACATAATGAATGAGGCAGTAAAATAACTGATCACTGAAGGACATTTCTCAAGCATGAGACGAGATGTTTGACCAACACTCAGGACTTCTGCTAATATCAGTGTTCAGACATGAATGAATACTGTTAATGGGTTTTTGCAAGATTATGAAAAGGCCTTATGAACTGGCGTTGTGACTGAAGTATCTTTTCCACAAAGGCATTTTAATTTCAACTGCAGGCATGGAACAGAAGCAGAGATACGCAGTGATTCTTCTGAGATGATAGTGTGATATTTCTGTTCAGTGCATTTCAGAGGCTTGACTGCTGATATTATCCTGCATCAGTCAAACCCCAAAGCGTGTAAAGGTCTCTGTCCTTCATCAGCTCATTTCTTGCAGAGAGACAGAGATTGGCCAAACTCTGAAACTTGGGTTAGTGTTAATAGAGTCGTGAAACACAGAACATGATCTAATAACGGCTCAATCTCTGCTCACTGTCCTCTCATTTCCAGACAAACCACCAAACAACTGCAGGAGCAGATCTTCATACGCTGTCCGTTGTTCTTTGCATGCCTCTCTAAAATGATTTCACAGACAGACGGCATTTGGCATGTTTAGTGTTCCTCTACTTTCTGCTGAACATCACCGGATGATGGAAGCAATCTTTAGGTTTTTAAAAGTTCCCTTAAAGTTCCATCTAATGTAAAAATGAAAAACATGTTGGATTTGTATTTTCCCCATTTAATGGAAGTGTGAATGCAATCATTTTAATGCAATATTGTAAGATGTTTGTTATTTAAAAGAAATTATAAACTTTTGTCACTGACCAAGACTTTTATTTTCATTCTTTATAATATAGTTTATAAACATATCATGACAAAACATTTAATTAGAAAATTGAATAAAGGAATGAATAAAAAGTGAGTCTTCTGCAGAGAATGGCAGTCCTGTCATGTACTCACCGTTCCTCCAAACCCAGGATGAGAGGATGCGGAGTATGAAAGTAGTCCATATGAGTCATGAGATATTCAAAGACTTCCAACTATTTTGTGTGAGGCCAAAAAAAAACAACATAAATCTAAAGTTATTCAGTCAACATGTTGTCCTGCTCCATGTGAATCTGATGCAAACTTGTGTTATATGTTCAAGCTCAAGATAACTAATAGATAGCAATCAAACATTGAAAAATGATCTACAACTAAACTTTACCTTGTTTATGAGTACAAACCCGTGTGATGTGTTCAATCAGCAAATATTATGATATTCATGTTCATCATAAGCAGTGTTGGGAGTAATTATGTAATGCAATTATGTAATTTCGTTACAAAATAAAGTATCTGTAATCTGTTACAGTTACTGAGAAAAAATGTGTAATTAAATTACAGTTATGAAAATGTTAACGATTACAAAGGGGGTTACATCTGAATATTTTCTCACACACAGATATGATTGATTTCTTTCCCAAATTACAGTGGCAGCTTTAAAATATGAGACACCAGTGTTTCAGGAGTTTAGGACACAATCGGACACATGCTTATTCAATAACTGATTTTCTATTTGCATTTATGTATATGATTTATGTTTTAAGATTAACTGTTTTTCCAGCATTTCCTGTGATAGCTCTGCAAGAATTTGATTTCAAAAACAGTATTTATTAAATGGTTCGTTGCTATGATTTTAAATCTGTAATCAACCTCAGAATTAACTCAAAGAAGTACTAATGTTTGATTTTTGGTGGCTGTGCTTTAAAATGAATTGAACTGATTTGATTTGATTCAATGTTAAGTACTGCTGTAAGGTTAACTCTGCCTGCTTTACATGTTTCAGAATGATTAACAGTTGAAAAGATTACAAATTTAGAAAAGTAATCAAAAAGCAATCAAATGTAATCAGTTACATTATTTGAATAAAGTAATTGAAATAGTTACACTACATCTTACATTTTAGATAGGTTATAGATTACAAGTTACCCTATTACATTTCCAATGTACCCTTCCCAACACTGATCGTAAAGCAGAGGATTCACATCAGCAGCATCAAGCCAGATAATTAAACATCTGTTTGACCATCTTCCAAGTCCTGACGAGTTCAAGTCAGTAATTTGCATAGTTATAAATGCAGCTGACTGTAAACGCTGATGGATTGTGAAGAGTATTGACATTTAAGATCTTTTCAAGTCTCCTGAGGAACCATGTGTGTGTATGGAAGGTCCTTCAGCCGTTCAAAGAAAATCCACAAATAGCATGAGAAAACACACAGAGGCACTGACACAGAACAGCCTGATCCACATCCCAGCGCACCTCGTCACCAGAATACTGATCACCCACACCTGCCACTCATTAATAAACCATCTAACCGTCTTCTCTGTGTCCTGGCATACTTCCGTAACAGAAGACCGGACCTAATAAATGAAGAGGAGCGCCAGCAGTATGAGTAACCCAGATCCATTCCAGGAGATCTCTGGCGGATTCTAACTTCCACCACCACTGTTACCGCTGCCACTTCCGTCACCCCCACCACCACTCCTTCTACACAACCATCACCAGTGACTGCCAGTCCCATGGCCAAACCGGCGCCCTACTCTGGTCTGGGGAGAAATGCAATGGCTTCCTGTTGCAGTGTTCGCTGGCTTTGGAGATGCAGCCGCAGTTATATCCCACGGAAAGATCCAAAATTGCCTTCATCATTTCGCTCCTAACTGGGAGAGCTCTCCAATGGAATCTCTGCCACGGCCACCAGAACTCTTGGAACCAGTTCCTGGGCTGGGCCGAGTACGCTCAGAATTCCCTTCGTCAGCCATCTACTGGACTTACCCCTTTCCAGTGCGTACTCGGTTACCAGCCCCCTCTCTTCCCATGGTCTGGCGAACCATCCGACGTACAATCTGTCGATCACTGGTTCCGAGAGAGCGAGAGGGTCTGGGATGCAGCGCACCACCAACTATAAAGAGCTTTACGCCAGCGCAAGATGATGGCAGACCTGAGACGATCCAGCCCCTTCCTCACTACAGAATCCATCCTACCTTCCATGTGTCACTCCTCAAGCCTCACTTTTCTTCCATTCCTGTCTCTACGGATCCCGATCAGGCTGAGGAACCCCCCCCTTCCATTGATTCTGGAGGAAGGCACGGCTTACAAGGTTAAGGAGATCCTGGACTCCCAACGCCGTGGTGTTATCCTAGAATATTTGGTAGACTGGGAGGAGTATGGCCCAGAAGAACGATCCTGGGTGCCCAGGAATGACATCCTTAATCGTAACCTCCTAGACACTTACCATGCCACACATCCTGGACGCAGTGCACCCCGAGGACGAGGTCGACCACCACGACGTTGGGGTCCCCGGCCCTCAGGAGCGGGCCGTGGAGGGGGGGGGGTACTGACACAGAACAGCCTGATCCACATCCCAGCGCACCTTATCACCAGAATACTGATCACCCACACCTGTCATTCATTTGTTAATTCATCAAGCAGACTTCATAAGCACTCACAGCATCGCACTCCAGTGTCCGGTCTTACATGTAGTGGACTCCTACCTGACGCAAGTTGATTCTTCCAATTTCCTCCAGATTATTGTATCCTGTACTTACCTCCTGTGTTTCCTCCAAAGTGTCCTCCTCGTCTTCGTCTTCCTCCGTCTTCTAGTCATCCTCATCCCCGATCCGGACACTGGTTTGCACTCATCCTCATCCACCATCAAGATCTCCTGTAAGACAAGCCATAAGCTCTATTACCACATCAAGAAACCCAAGTATCATTGCTCTGGTTACTTACCCGATTCTCCTGCTCATACTGCTGTGTGTTATTAATAAACCATCTAACCGTCTTCTCCTAACACTTCCCTAACAGGCGTACCTTTGACTTTCAAAAACAGCTCAGAGATTTCATATGAATAAAAAATACATCTCATACCTGTGGAAAACAGTCTTTTGCAAAGACGTGGAGCAGTGCGGTTTTCCCACACTGATTATCGCCAACTACCACAGTTTTACACTCGACACACACAGGTATGAGTCTGTGAGGGATTCCTCCATTCATGAGCTGAAGACATAATGGGGCTAATATTTCAAACCAATGGAATGATGTTCACAACAGAGATGGGAAAGAAAGCAACGGGAAACCCGATCCTAATCCAAATTTTGACCATTTACTTTGTTTACTTTGATTACATTTCATCGATATTTATTTCATGTTTTCTTTAAATACAAAATCATATTTGCAACCAATTTATTTTTACAGTCTGTGAAGTGAATTGTCCAAATGAATTCGGAAGCGGGTGAAACAGCTCAGTTAATTTATTAAATTTAATATAGCTTTATTTTAATATAGCTTCTGTACATCAACACATCTTCGTCAGGCTGATGATCTGAGCAGAGATAAATATGATTCTCATCTGAAGATACATAACATACCTAAAAATCAACTTGTCTATATATCTGTTTTAATTATAATTGTATTTTGTTATAATGCTCAGTTTTGTCATATTGTTACAGAAGACAGTGAGGAGATATGATTGATATAATCCGAAGGAAAATCGCATATACATAACAGCATGTAAATATGACTAATGCATCACTGATTTTAAGTAAACCCTGGTTTTTGTTGCATCCTGAAGTCAATATTCGATCTTCACTCTTCCTTTTCTTTGACGTCCTCGGTGAAGAAAGCTGTCAGCTGCGCTCCCTCAGGAACATATTTAATGTTCTCCACCTCTCCTCCGTAGTTGCTGGGCTTCTGGAAGTGGATCTCCAGATGGTCCTGAAGATCTTCTTCATCCATCAGTGCCTGGATTCCCCCCAGCAGCACGGTGCGTTTCGGGGCCCCCGAGTACGTCTACAAGATCACAACAAACACCATCAAACAAACGTCCTTCTGCACTCAAACAGATTTCTGAGACGAGTGTGTGCTGGAAACGCACTTGAAATTTCCTGAGCTCATACTCATACAGAGGAAGAACATCGACCACCACATCGCTGCCAGTGTCGACACAAAACTTTCCTCTGTGAACCAGATTCTCTGCAACTGAAAGTGAAAGCAGGAGAACCGTCATGAAGCTGAAACCATATCTGATAACGAAACATCCATCCACAAACACATCAGATTAAACCAGAGCTGCACAGTACTACACTGCACTATTATATACTGCACTGTTTATATTTGTCATTTATATGTTTCTTTTCTCTTTTATATTCATACTTTATTCGCGTTTGTTATTACAGGGTTTCTGTAGGATTTCAAAGCTCAAATTTAAGACTTTTTAAGATCCTTTTTTTAAGACCTGCACAAATAAAATGAACACCATATGAGCAAGGTAAGGACATGTTAATAGTAACATATTAATACTGTAAAATGACTGTAAAAAGCATAATTTACAGTTCAGATACAAGTTTTCACAAAAACAAAGTTTTATAAAATAATACACTTCACATTTCAGCCTTTAAACCATTTTTAAGAAAAAGTATTCAAAAGTATTAATTATTATATTAATAAATTATTATAATAATTAAATCAATATAAATACATTTTACTGTTTAGATTTGTATAATTCGTTGTCTTCTTGTCGATCCACCAGTTCTGCGTGTTTGCAGGATAAAAACATGAGTGGATTTTCGCATTGGTCTGAACAAAATCAGCAGATGGGCTTATTGGTGCTTTCAGAACGGCAGCAATATAACAGTTTTCCTGGTAAAAGTACACAAAGCAGTGCAGCACTGCACTTTGAAATGTGCACCGCTCATGTATATTCAATGAAATCATAACCTTTTGAAGTTTAATTGTCACATTCAGCCATATCACAATTCTGGTCTTTTTGTCCCCAAATTTAAGACCTCTTGAAATCATGATCATGAAAATCACTTTCTTGTACAATTTAAGACGTTTTATAAAGTAAGAATTAGGGATGGCCGTATCGATCCTGAAGTATCGATATATATCGATACTGATGCGAGTATCAACAGTAACAATTGCTACTGAAATAAAAAAATATTGATACCGAGGTGTGTTTTATTTACCAGTGATTTTGTTTATTTAACAAAAAATAATGTGCACAATATGCATTAAATTTAATGAATAACCTATGTTAGCAAATAATTGTGTAGTACTAGGAAATAACTATTTTCCTGCTCATCTGAACACACGCAAATGTTGCAAGACAGAATCAATCAATCACAGAGAGTGTTCAAACAGGGCAGTGTTTCCCAAAACTATCATAAGAATGCACTGATGCTTTTGGGAACGGCAGCCCAGAGCAATTCTTATCAGTGGACAGAAAAAACATGCTTGAGACATTTCACAATAAACAAATTGAAATTATAGCCTAAATAGTTTGTACAATTACATTTATTTAAATTGAACATTAAAAGTTCATATTGATCATGTTCTATTCTGTAATGTTAATATAAATCATTCACTGTCAGAATAAAAAGGTTGCATTTTATGCCTGAACAGCCTGTCACTGTATTTCTTTATGAAAATAAACCATGGTTTTACTAAAGTGACCACAGTTCAACTATAGTATTTGTAAATTTCCATGATTACCATTACAGTAAACATATTTAACCATATGTAAACAAAAATATAACCTAATAAGATAGCAATTAAGGCGTATTGAATGTTAAAATGCATGAACAGGAACTTTCAGAAAAGGCACATTAGCAGCACAGAAACTGCAAACAGACACACCTCCGGTGTTGAGGAAAGTGACGCGGCCCGAGCCCGTGTCCCTGTGGTACTCCAGCTTCTCCACTTCCCCTCCGCCGCGACTCGCTCTGGAGAACGACAGCTCCAGCCGGTCTCTCATTCGCTCCTCAGGTAAAGTGGGCGGGGCGTTACAGAACCTGATGCTCTTCTTTGACACCTGGATATGAACCTGAACGAGCAGAAGCAAGCGTCCTCAGTTAACAGCAGCTCACGTCAACAGACAGCACATTACACTGGACACAGTCAAATCGCTCCACCTCAAACTTGACGGAGGGATCCAGAGATAAAGTGTACGGCTTCACGTCCATCTTGGCTTTGTCACAGGCCACCGAGCACTTGGCCAGCCGGAGGATCTGCTCCGCCACTGAAAGAACATTACGAGAAACATCCAACAGATCAATGCGATTAAACCTGACAAAAACTGACGTCTTCCTAAAGCAAGGAAACGTAAAGACTCCTGCAGATCTGCATCCTTACCCTTCTCCTCCTCAAAGGTGATGAGCGCCTGGCCTCCCTTCAGCAGAAACGAGGGTCTCTGAGTGACGGTGAACACAGACTGCACCTGATCATCCGCCTCCTCGCACTCCTCTCTCTCAAGGACACCAGCAAACTTCACCGGCTTCACCAGGATTCTGGCCTCTATCTGCATTTCAGAGAGCATGAGGGGTTATTAAACACATACAGACATGTATTCACATAAATCAGCTTAGATTTTGGGAAAACATCATATCTGAGTCGAGCACATTTTAGTGAGTCAACATATTAGGATTATTTCTGAAGATCATGTGACACTGAAGACTGGAGTAATGATAATGAAAATACAGCTTTGATCACAGAAATAAATTACATTTTAAAATATAGTCACATAGAAAATAACTTTTAAATTGTAATAATATTTCACAATATTACTGTTTTTTTCTCTATTTTTTAATAAATAAATGCAGCCTTGAGGAACAGAATAATCTTCTTTAAAAAACAAAACATCTAACCGCTCCCAAACTTCTGAAGGGCAGTGTATTAAAGAAGGCTGTGGCATGAGGCACAAAAGCACTAGTAGTAGCAGCCCTTTATTGTCACTAGTCACTACTGTGATCACTATCGCTGTGTTCCATTGCTTTGAGACGTTCTTTCGTCATAATGTCATCTCTAACGAACTCAGATGCTTGCAGAACTCGCCTTGTGTGTTTGCATAATTATGCTTTTAAACGTTAATTACCAAATTTAATCTTTATAAAATGTTCACAAATGGTTGCAGAGAAAATAAAACACAGATAACCTTTAATACTGCTAAAACTAATAAAGCTGCTGAAACAGTTCTACTCTGCCATCATTGAGTCTGTCCTATGTTCTTCTATAACTGTTTGGTTTGGTTCAGCTACCAAAACAGACATCAGAAGACTACAACGGACAGTCAGGACTGCTGAGAGGATTATCGGTGCCCCTCTGCCCAGCCTCCAAGATCTCTATATCTCCAGAGTGAGGAGAAGGGCTAAGAAAGTCACTCTGATACCCTCACACCCAGCTCACTCTCTCTTTGTACTGTTGCCCTCTGGCCGGCGCTACAGATCACTGAGCACCAGAACAGCCAGACACAAGAACAGACACAAGAACAGTTTTCCCCAGGCCGTATCCCACCTGAACAACACATAACACACCCCGGTACTGTACATCTGTAAATAACCCATCAAACCTTCATCTGTACATAGGACACATGCACATTCACAGTTCTGTCTATGGACATTTTTTATTTTCTGTATATTTGTATTTTTATTACTGTTGTTATTTATAATTTATTGTCTATTCTCTTCATTATTAGTGTTTTTATCACCTTAATTATATATTGTCTTCACTATGTTTGTACTTCTGTACTCAAATCTCCTAACACCAAGACGAATTCCTTGTGTGTTTAAACACACTTGGCAATAAAACTCTTTCTGATTCTAATACGTATGTTTTCATCAGGTTAAATTGTCTCTGCTTGCTTGACAGTCAGTCTCTCATAACCTCCATGTTTGTAGTTTTTTTGAACAATTTCTATTTATGTTTGTATTTCTAAATTTTGAAGAATTTTGTTTACATCATTGAATAATTATTTTCCTGTTTATCACTGTAAAGCTGCTTGGAAACAATGTGTATTGTATAAAACATTGCATATGTAAACATGACTGGACTCAAGAGGAAGAAGAGTGAACTACATCTGATCTGACATCCTCTATTTACTTCTGTTGTGCTTTATATTATCATGAAACACTGGACTAACCCGGTCCAGCAACCTTGATCAATACAAGCAGCCTAGCTTTAGACTGTAACCAATTAAATCTGTGCAGGTAAAGGTGAATGTACACATTGTAACAGTAAAATCCAGGTCAACCTTGAATTTGCGCTGCAGAGAATCACTTTCGTCCCTCTTGAGCTGAAGCTTCTTCTGAAGATCATGAAGTTCTCTCTTCAGATCCTGGCTGCCTCGATCCAGACTCTTCATCTCCTCCTGAAACAGAGGAGGACAAACACAAACCCTCACCATCTGCTTTCACGCTCAGTGCTTAGTCTGATCACGCCTCGAACTCACCTGCACTTCTTGAAAATCTGTATTAAACTTGTTAAAAATCATGTCTTCATCCTCCATACAGTTCTGAAGTTCTGCCTCGGCTTTTCTCTTTTCAGTCTCAGCTTCGGCTTTCTCCAACAGCAGCCTGGATCTTTCAGTGTCTGCAGACTCAATGAGATCCTGTGTGGACATCATTAATTATAATTAAATGATCGTTACAGGTCATTTATGATCAAGTGTGGCTGGAGATAGTGTTTTTAACCTTGTATTTCTTGATCTCCGCCGCGGCGCTCATTCTCTCCTCGTCCTTGATTTAAACACGAACACATACAAGCTTTTCACCAAACCATTATACAATATTAAACACAATTCAGATGGAAATCTCAAAAGCGTGTGGATTTGATGTTATAAACACGTACCTCGCCGGGGAAAGACATAATTCACCCGAAATCGAAAGTATCTGAAGTAAAAGTAAAACTTTCGGTGAAATCCGAATCAAACCACCAAATATTTGTCGAATGACCGACTAATGATCGGATAAATGTTTTCAAGACGTATTATTCACCTCCCAGCTTCCTGATTCTGGAGCAGAGACTGGTATTGATCAGAAGTCACATGAACAGAGTCGAGCTGAAGCGAAAGTGAAAGTAGTTACCGGAGTCAGATTTCGGTGAAACACCGGTAACCGAGCAGCTGAGTTTATTTATATGTGATCTGGATCATCCTCGACTGAAAACATGTGTCTCCGGGCCGTTCTCAGGTTTTTATAAAGTAAGTAATGTCACAGTCGAGTGTTTGTGGGGCTTTGAAGCGCGAAGATGGAAGAGAAGAGTCTGATTCTCGAGGGTCTGCCGCAGGATCTCGACAGAATCAAACCAAAGATCGAGCTCTACTTCAGAAATAAAAGAAGGTCTGGAGGAGAGATCGAGCAGATTCGAGAACATCCAGACGACAAACGAAAAGCGCTTCTGGTTTACATCACAGACGAGGGTGAGCCTCTCTCTATTAGAATATAATAAACTAAACTAATACTGACACCACAACACTCCCACATGAAGAAATATATATATATATAGTCAATACCATAGTGCTTTTGAACCATAGCTACTATAGTAAAGTGTATTATATTATAGTAATTACAACACTTTCTTCACTGTATAGTGAACTAGTTCTTTAGTACTTTAGTTTTTACTACTGTAAACTGTAGTGTATTGTAATATACCCTATAGTTGTAGTAAAAGTAGTACAGTATTGGGTAAAGTCATGTGTTTATATTACTATAGTTGTTATATTACCACAGCAACTATAGAATTACCACAACACATTAATTCAAGTACTTTACTATAGTATGGTTCAAAAACACTATAGTATTTAGGCCTAATATAAATTATTTTTTCATGTGCGTTTAAATAAACAATCTGCTTAAAAACCGAGATGACTTGTGAAATGTAAGCGTTTTACAGAGAATTCCCCTGTTCTCCAGATCTGAAGAAGGTGCTTGACAAAAGGATCCATAAAGTTGATATCAAACCTCATGGATCTGTTGAAGTGACGGTGAAACTCCCAGAAGACACAAAACTGAAGAAGATCAAACCTCCAGTCCTGCCCAAACCCAAACCAGAGACATGCCGTGCCCTCAAATCACTGCCCGCTTCTGCCAGACAGGTCATTTGATATCATTACTATTATTAAGATTAGACCACGAGTTTCCTGATTCTTGTTTCTTCTGAAAGACAAGGAAGCAACTGGACATTTTTCCCGATAGCATAAACAGCCGCTAGGACAGTGTCTTAAGAACTAGTTTGACCAACTATAGCAGTTAACCAACTGCTAATCAGGTTTACTTTTTAACCACAATCTACATTTTTATGTAGGCTAACTTACTTTAAAAAGTTATGAGCAGTCTTGAAGAAAACAATTAGATGAATACTTTTAAAAGTAACCTACGCAGTTTATGCAACCAGCACCTGATTTTGTTTAATTGTCAAAGGAAAAATAAGAACTAAAATGTTAATGTGAATTTTTTTGATTTATTCACACACTTCCTCCTCTTTATCGCACAAAGGTCTCTCCCGTCAGAAAGCCTACAACAGCAATTAAAGGTCATAAAGGTTGGACTGTAATGCTTTTTATTGTCAGTGTTTAAAAAAACAACTACAGATTTCCAAACTTTTACGATGACACTTTGATCATGTGTATGTATCTGTTCATAACACAGAAGATGAGGAGGATTCTGAAATACCAGATCTTCTCATTACCACTCCGGGTTCAGTTGAGAAGGAAACCCTTCAGATGTATTTTGAGCAGTTTACAGAGCAATTTGAGCTAGCAAAGCACGGAAATAACAGCTGGATCCTGAAGCTCTGTAGCCAGTCAGGTATGATTTATGAGAGTTTGTGTCCTAGTTACACAGAAACGTCACCGAGTGAGGTGAAACAAACTGGTTTTGCAAGTCTATTTCCGTGCATCACTTACACATGATGCAGGACAAACCATTAGATAACTCTCACTCAACTGAGAAAAATAAAAGCAAATGATGAAATCAACATTACTCCATCTTGGAGATCAGAAAGATCAAATTTAATAACATTGACCCTTTTCTCAGATTTAGAGGAGATTTTTGGCCAGAAAGAGCATGGGTTTGGTATAACTTTAGAGGTGTATAAAGGAGGTCTGGGAGAGCAGCTGGACCCACGGCGCTTCATCTTGACGGGCTTTGATGGAGCCACAGACTGCAAGATGATCTCGCTGTTCATTGGCAGCTGTAGCAAGACAACACAACACACTTGGGAGACGCTTGATGAGCACAGGATTGTTGTCACCTTCAAACACGATATCGGTGGGTTGTGGAGATCTTTCCTCTGGGTGGCCGTTGGGTTTCTGTGTTCTCGTCGCGACTTCCGTTTCTGAGACGCCTGCTTTCACGCTGCTTATATTTGTTTGTCTTTTGGGTCTGCTATGTCTAATAAACATTTTATTTTCTCTATCTATCTACATAGACTAATCAAATCCTCTATATCAAAAGGTATTACATCAAAATGAATGCTTCAAGAATCTGATCAGTTGTGAACATTAACGACTGCTAAGAACAAAAACACTAAGATTGAATTAATGAGGAAGATGAACACACTCAAAGCATAGTCCACTTTCTTCCTGTTTTATCAACAGATGTGGCATCATTTTTAAGGAAATGCACCTCGAAGCAGCTGCAGGGTCGAGACATCGGAGTGACCCGTGTGGAGCGGACGGACTCGGTTCTGGTCCAGGGAGACTTGGAGAAGCTCACTGAAGATGTTCTCACACTTTACTTCAGCAACAAGAAGAGGAGCGGAGGAGGAGAAGTCCAGTCCTTCATATGGATCAACACACGAAAGAGTGCGGCCATCACCTTTGGAAACTGTGACGGTAGGTTTTCAGATTGTTTGCAAAGATGAAACATTCATTTAGATTCAGCACAAACAGAAAACGAGATCTAAAAATATCATGTGAATATTGTATAAAAGTTAGAGAGAACTAATAATACTGTGCAACAGTAATTTAACCTTCATATTGAGTTCTGGTCATTGTTTTTCTTGAAAATAAATCTCATTATGCCAAATTATTACCAAAGCTTGGATTCAATCTTTTTGTCAAGTTATCTTTCAATGAGCATGTTTTTAATTTCTTTTTGGAACCGACCGATCGCAGGCCTCATTGATCGGAGCACATGCACCTCAGTTTTTGAGTGAGCCTTGCCAAAATTATCCACAGATACTGCTTTTTCACTCAAAAACTCTAATCAATGAGGCCTGTGATCAGCCAGTTCCCAAAATAAATTAAAAACCTGTGCTCATTGAAAGAAAACAAGCTGATAAAAAGATTAAAGGGGCATTTACACACCATTTTCAATTAAAAACGGAAAACTTTTAATGCGTTTTGGACACTCATTTACACGAAAACAGTGTTTTGGGGGCCTGAAAATGCAAACTTTTTGAAAGTTTTTGAAAACAGTACCGTTATTGTCTGTGTAAACTACACAAATTTGAATTTGCGCATTGCTCTATCCAACAGAGGATAAGAGGTACGGAGAATGGATCAGTTTTTATAGGGAAAGACAGCCTAGTTAAATGTTTAGCCAGGTCACTCCTGATTTTTGAACTAATCAATCATGTTAACAACTTTACAGCACTTGTTGTGAATTTCACTGACACTGTAGTAGGGTCGCTTTGTGAAAACATCTAAATGGTTAATTATAGAGACAGTAAGACAGAAACTCAGCTGTTCCCCACTCATATTGGTCTGAAAAGGTAAAGAGGTGTTTCAGGTCTCGGGAGACTAGCATAAATTGACCAACAGCGCCATCTGCTGTTTTGGAAAAGAAAGTTGCTCAATTGCACATGTGAGAAAATCAGCCTGCATGCATTTGTGAGAAAATCAAGCCAAGTTTCCTCATAAAAAGGCAAATGAGTCTCACAGTTGTAACACACAATACATATATTTGTCCATACCTCTGCATTTTCTCTCAAAGAGTTTTGTTTTTGAAAATCACTTTGCGTTTGTTTGAAAGTAGAGTTTTTCTTTGCAAAGCAGATTGTGTTTATTTGCAAAACACTGGATTTATTTGATAAATATTGGCACAAAAATCGCTCCATAATGTAACCCGTCTTTTCTATCGTAATAGATGCGCACGCAGTGGTGGAACAAACACACAATGTATGCGGCACACAAGTTCACGCTTCACTGTTCTACTCCAGTTTACAAAAGGCTTTAACTGGAGGAAAACCAACCCTAAGTGATAAAATATCCACAAAAGTGAACGTTCCTGTCAGTGAAAAGCTGCTCTGTTTCTTTGAAACCAATGAGCGATGCAGAAAACAACTGGAGAGTGATGTCAAACTGCTTCATGCCAAAGTGCTTATTGACAGCTCTGCCGCAGCAAATGAACTGATGCTGGAGATGGACCTCAACAAAGAGTCGCTGGCTGCGCTGCAGATCGCACCCACGTGGGAGTCCAAGACTACGAGGGAAATTCAGTCCTTTCTGAGCAGGTATGACACAGCAGAGCTGACGGCGGAGAAGGATGTCTGGACCAGAGTTGAGAACGACTGTAACCGTCTCGCCACGCTCGATACTGCGCTCTCCTACAGGGAGTTCAACTCGAAAGTCGTAATTGCTGGTGTGAAAGAAGAGGTCAAGGTCCTGTCAGACAAGATCAGGACGCTCCTGAAGAACGCTGCTGCTGAGGTGGAAGCGGAAAGAAACACCATCGAGGTGGACATCCAACTAGACTGCAGAGAGATGCTTGATCTAATTAAAGAGTGTGTCGAATCCAGATTAGGGCAGGTGAGTCTATCACATGATGAGAAGCAGCACATAATCTCCCTCAGAGGTCTGAAGGATCAAGTAGATTCAGTGGAGATGCTCATCAAGCAAGCGCAGAAGAACATCGTTACATACCAGCTGAAGCTTTCTTCACATCTGATTCACTTTCTGAAGTCTCTGGATCTTGAGAAGTTTGAGCAAGACTATTTTCTCCCAAGCCAAATTCCAGCTAGACTTTTAAAGCGACAGGATTTTTTTGTCATCTTGGTTGAGAAAGAAAACCTAAAGAGAGCTGAAGACAAAATAAGTGAGGTTCTCAAAGAGCAGGTTATACAGCTTTCTCCCAATCAAACCGATGAAACGTGGACACACTTTCTCAGGAATCTTCAAGATGAAATAGAATCGTTCCAGAAAGCTCACGACATCAGGATCGCAAAGTCAAATAATGAGGTTATAATATGTGGGTTTTCCAGTATAGTTGCAGATGTTACCGGAAAAGTCAAGACATATCTGGACAACAAGGAACCAACAACTGAGAACATCCCTCTGAAATCTGTGCGAGAGGTAGAATTCGTGGAGTCCTGCCTGAATCTGTCCGAGCTCCCTGAACTCAAGCGCCTCGGCGCGACGGTACTCACTCACAGAACATCAAACTCCCCTTGCCTGAAGATCACAGCAGCTAAAGACAACATCAAAGACGCCGTGCGTGTCATACAGCAGCAGATCTCATCCATTGTTATGGAGAGCCATAAATATTGCAAAGCAGGAGAAGCAAAGGTTCTGGAGAAACATGAAGCCAACATGAAGACCAAAGCGAAGGAGATGAAGTGCAGTCTGTATTTATCACAAGAGCATGTGGTCAAATCCGGCCCTCCAAAGAGCTTCACACACAAAATAGGCAATTTCATGACTCTGAGCATCGTAGAAGACGACCTGCACCATTTCACAGCTGACGCTTTGGCCTGCCCAATGAATGCCAATCTAGCTTTCACTAACCCTGTGGCTCAACGCTTTCTCCAGTTCGGAGGAGACAAGATTACGGAGGTGTGTAAAACTCAGAAGAAGGAACAGCAGAGTCTTCTGCCTGGAGATGTGGTGCTCAGTGATGCTGGGAAACTCAGCGCTGGGACGCTCATTTACGCCGTGTTGCCTCAGAAAGGACAGAGGCTGGACTCCCACTACCTCCAGTTGGCCGTGCATAACAGCCTCCTGAGAGCTAAAGGACAAGGATGCACCTCGATTGCACTTCCAGCAATCGGCTGTGAAAGCTTCGGTTTCTCTGTCAAAGAAAGTTGCATGGCGCTCCGAGCTGCTGTACTGCAGTTCTGCAGCGACCATCAGAGTTCTCCTAAAAACATCAGACACATCAGTATAGTGGATTCAGACGAGAAGACTGTTGAGGAGTACAACACTCTGATCCAGGAACTAGTATGATCCCTCCTATATGCAAACGTTTATTTACTATGTTTAGCATGTTTTATTAATAATCACCTGTTTAATTTATTAACAGGGATTTCCTGACACATCTACAACGGTTCCCCTACAATCCTTAAAGCTTAAACACAGATCAGACATGAGAGGTACTGTATATACCTGCTTTTGTAATTTCACTACTAGTCACCATGTTTCCTAGACTTCATCTGAAGTCGTTTATGTACTTTTATTTTTCCGCATGGCTGGGAATTCAATCAGTGCTGATCAATGGTGTGCCAATATGCTTGAAAAAGGGTGACATCACCAAAGAGTCGGTGGATGTTATAGTGAACTCAACAAACAAAAGTTTGGATCTTAACACTGGTAAGAGTTTCTTTACTGCAGCATCAATACTAAACTGACTCACATCATTATAGTTTTACCTTTCATGCTAAAGCATGTCGAATAGCCCGAAGGTACTTCAAAGATTTGGATTATTATATTTACTGTAAATTATCCTAATATAGGGATGTTTATATCGTTTCCCAGCTTGTTTCCAATGTACTGTTCGATTTTAACAGGTGTTTCTGGTGCGATCTTAAAAGCTGCTGGAAAACCTGTTGTTGACGAATGCAAAAAGCAAGGTATCACTGACTCTTTCCGTCAATGCCTATATTCTAATGGGAGTGCTGAGTGATTTCATTCACATCTGCTTGTGTAGCTCCTCTGAAAGCAGGTGCAGCAGTGCTGACGGGTGCTGGAGCGCTTCAGTGTAAGTTTATTGCACAGATAGTTGGGCCAGACAACATCGCTGACATCACATCCTCTCTGGGAACGGTTCTGAACCTCTGCGAGGCCAAAAGGGCCACAACTCTGGCCATTCCTGGGATTGGAACAGGCATGACAGCAAGCAGTTTCTGTTATTTAAAAATATTCTTTCTCAAAGCGCTGTGAGGAAAAATAAAGCCCTGAGTGATAATCTTGTTCTCTGCAGGACGAGGTGGCTTTGCCCCGAAAGAATCGATCAAAGCCATCTTCACAGCAATCGAGAACCATCTGAAGGAGCCAAACTCATCCTGCCTCCGGAGCATCACTATAGTGGCATTTGAACAGAATACCTTTGATGACTTTTGTGACCATTTCAAAGCGTGCAATAAGGTTAATACTGATGAGATAACATAATAATGTCCAGATTCATTTTTTTATAGTTTTAATTTTGTTACATTTGTTTTTCCTCAGCCTGCATCCAGCAAGATGCCTGAAAATCAAGGTTCTGACAACTCTACATTTCCATGCTGATCCACAAATAAATATGCTCTAGTTTTTCAAATACATCATAAACCTCTTTTCATGTCTTAGTTCTGACATTTCCAGGTGTGAATATTAAGTGTTTACATTTGAAATTTCTCTCATCTTCCATAGTCAAAATTGGAAGTGTCAGAATCGAGGTAAAGAAAGGTGACATCACTAATGAAACGGTCCGAGGGATCGTAAACACCACCAACAGGGACATGAGCCTGAGACGAGGTCTGTAAGACTTAATATAACTCAAAACACAGAAGCTAGACACTTTTATATCAACACATCAGTTACTCTAAAACAGTAGTTTCCAAACATGTTCCTGAAGCCCCCGAAACTGCACATTTTGCATGTCTTCTCAATAAAACACAACTCTTAAGAGACTCCAAAACATGCAAATGTTGGGGGCTCCAGGAATAGGGTTGGAAACCACTGCTTTAACATAAGCCATGGATCTACACCGAAACACAACAATTTTAAAGTATGACCAGTTCAGTGTGTCCCAAAAGATCTCAAAATCTCAAAAGCATCCTTGTCCTTTAGGCGTGTCGGGTGCCATATTTAAAGCGGCTGGAGCGTCTGTGGAGCAGGAGTGCCAAAAACACGGTGAGAACCTTACACCAAGTACTGAAACCTTGTTAACTATCAATTGCATGAGCAAGAGAAGTTCTGGATATCAGTATGGCTACGATTGGGCCGTAGACACAATGCTGCACTGACACTGAATGCCAAGAACTGGTAAACAAATTTCTTTCTTTAAACAAATTCCATCCTGAAGGTCCGTTGCAGAATGATCTCGCAGCTGTGACCAGCGGCGGAAACCTGCATTGCGACTTCATCATTCACATGGTCGGCCCGCACTCGGCGGCGGAGGTGAGATCCCGCGTGAAGAACGTTCTGGAGCGCTGTGAGGAGAAGCAGATCACCACGGTCTCCTTCCCTGCCGTGGGCACCGGTACGGATTTGTGATGGTATTGAATGCAGCATGTGCTGGTCATCATGTGTGGTTGTGTCTCACTCTGTCTGATGGCTCTTGTTAAAGGCGGCGGAGGTGTTAAGGGTGAGGACGCCATCGGTGCGATGCTGCAGGGCTTTGAAGATCACTTGGCTCGAAATGTCTCGACTGTGATCAAGCTCATCTACATTGTAATTGACCAGGACAACGTACTACAAGAGTTTCAGAAAGATCTCAAAACATGGATTGCGAATACACAGGTAGAGAACCTTAGCCCAGTTCTGAATAGAGTTAATCATTCAGAATTGAAGGACACTTCAAAAGATTTCTGACATATCAAATGTAAATGCTTTTGCACTTTAACATTTAATTAACATAAATGCACAACTAGGACAGTGAAGATGATGATGAGTGGGAGGCTTACAGCTCAACAGAAGAAAGTTCCTCGTCTGACCAAGGAGCCAACGGTAATGCAGCATTTGATGACTTTTTGAAAATATGCTGTTATAGGTGTTCCAAATTTGCTAAAATGCTTGCATTTCACCAGCAAACCCTGTGGAGGTGATGATGGGACCGATTAAAGTCAAGGTGTTTAGCGGAGACATCACCAAAGAGACCGTCGAGGCTATTGTAAACAGCACGACTACAAGCCTCGATTTGAACACGGGTGAGTTTGCTTTTGATATCGCTCCGAATCTAATCAATGGCATTTTCCTAACATGACACAGGAAGAGTGGCAGTTGAATAACTAATTGGATGTGGTGCTCAGATCTAGTGTATGTCCTTATGTGCAGGTGTATCAGGAGCCATTCTCAAAGCATCAGGACAAACGGTGGTGATCGAGTGCAAATCAAAAGGTACATCCTTCAGCTTCAGTCAATAGTCATAAACACAGGCATTTCTGATGAACTTCTAACACGACGGTGTCCAATCCTGGTCCTGGAGGGCCAATATCCTGCAGAGTTTGGCTCTAACTTGTCCTTAAATACCTGTCCGGAAGATTCTAGTAATCCTGATGACCTTTGATTATCTTGGATCAGGTGTGTTTAGTTGGGGCGTGATATAAATTCTGCAGGACAGGGAGCCTCCAGGAGCAGAACTGGTCTCTCCTGCTATACCAGAATAATTGCTCATTCATTCTCTTCTGATTAAAGCGCCTCAGCCTGCCGACGGCATGATCCTGACCAAAGCTGGAAATCTTTCAAATATCAAACACATCATTCATATGGTTGGGCAGACCAATGAGAAAGGCATCAGCAGCTCCATGTACAATGTTCTGAGGATGTGCGAAGACAATAAGATTCAGTCGGTTTCATTCCCAGCTCTTGGAACAGGCAAGTTAGTTAGTTAGTTCATTCAGAAATACAGATAAGCAAAGCCAAGCAAAGGTATCTGGATGATCCTAAAATGCTTAATGTTATGTCCTTCAGGAGCAGGAAACTTGGCTGCAGCAGGAGTTGCCAATGCAATGACAGATGCTCTGACAAACTTTATAAAGGACTCACCAAAACATCTGAAGCGCGTCCACATCGTGATCTTCCAAGCGAAACTGCTGCCAGACTTTCAGGAAGCTGTCAAGAAGTGCAAGAAGATTTCTCGAAATGCTTCTGGTATGTTTCAGTGCATTAATGTACAGTGTGAAGAATGAGCTGGAACTAACCCGGTTATTTTAACTTGTGTTTCCTGAACAGCGCGTCAGGTCAAACCCCTCCAGCCAATGGTGATCCCTGTGCTGACACAGCGACCAGCTATTAGTCTAGCCAAAGAAACGGCCGCTGTTTTGTTCCCGGTTATGGCCATTGACGTTTACGGGACGTCCCCTACAAACCTCGCCAAGGTCAAGAAGCTCCTGGACGAGCTGGTCAAGGAGGAGTGCATCAGTAAAGACGTCCAGTCGAGCCACATCACAAACCTTTCTGAAACAGACAAGGCGGCCATCGTGACCCTCAGCCGAGCCAATCAAATCAACATTCTGGTGACCAGTTTGGATAAGTTAACGGTATCAGGGAAAAGAGACGACGTCTTGGATGCTGTGCTGAAGATAAACGGCTTCATCCAAGAAGCGCGAGACCGAGAGATGCGGGAAGGTGAGGTGAAACGTCTGAGGGAGATGCTGTGCTGGGAGGTGGCGAGAGGAGAACGCTGGGAGTCGCTGGAGCCCGGCATCAGCTACGACATTGAGCTGGCCTTCCACCGCAAGCAGAAGAGCTTCCAGTACCAGGAGAACGTTGAGACCTACACGGTGGACTTCAACAAGATGGAGGTCACAAACAGCAAGCAGGAGTCCTGCAGGATCAAGAGGTCTCTGCTGGGAGATTCTGATACGGGTATGAGCTGGCATTGACCACAGTCTACAACAAATCCAAAGGTTTTTCATAAGAATCAGAAGCATCAGTGTGGAGAGTCTTGTGATCAGGATTTTTGTCCTTCCAAAAGTACCAAGTACAATTTATTTCCCAAATATAGCTAAGATACAACAAATGTAATGCTCAGACTTTTGAAAAAAAAATCTCAACATCTCAAGCTACCGTCCTGCAGACTTCAGTTCCATCCCTGCTCCAACACACCTGCCTGTAATTATCAAGCAAACCTGAACACCTTGATTAGCTGGTGCAGGTGTGTTTGATTGGGTCTGGAGCTGAACTCCAGGAGCAGGGTTGGAGAGCCCTGATCTAGTGACTAGTTCTGCCTCAGAAGCACTTGTAGTTTCAGTGTTAAACACTATTTTGTTCTCCAGTTGAGATGTCATCTGATTTGCACGTGCTTTCTAGCTGTATGTTGCAAGGCAAGGCAAGTTAATTTATATAGCACAGGCCATTGAGTGTGCTATATAAATAAATAGCACAGGCCATAGGTCCTAGGCCATTGAGTGATTTACAGTGGTGGCCAAAATTATTAGAACACCTGACAGATCTAAAAATATTGACCTTTTTTACCTCCAAAACATGATTTAATTTAATGATGTTCATGAAACATGCAGATGGTTGCTCTGAGCACAACGATTATCGGATGAAGCGAGTCGTACTGTTTTTATCCACTTTTAATTTTAATATTTGGTATGTCCACCTTTAGAATAATAGGCTGCTGATTAGATCAGCTGTATGGCTTGAGAAGGCCTTAGACTTTCTATCACATGATAGAACAGAAATAGAGAAATCTACAGGTACACTGGGTTCCCACTTGTTCTGTAAACATTTGTGAATGTTGCTGCTATCGTAGCTGCTATGCTATCAGTTGTTTTTGGTTCACCTACAGCTGATGCAGGAGGGTTTGGGCCCTGGCGTTGTGGCAGCGGTCGGAGAGCTCTCACAGGTGGAGGAGGGAGAGCTGGGTCCACAGGCTTTGGTGGTTGTGGGGCCTTTTTTAGTTGATATCTGGGGGCTTGCAGCGAAAGAGTAGGACAATTTGGTCCCAGCATACATCATTTCCTCCATTTTTTATGAGAAGCTTAGAAGTGGAGATGCTGGAGAGAGAGATAATGTGTCTGGTGAGCGGGGCTCTGGTGTTTCCGGTGGCGATGATATGTTGTCCTGGCTTCCATGGCTGTTTGCCAGAAAGTCGTCCTTGGGTGCTGAGTCTTCGAGCTGTTGTAATACGTCACAGTCTGTTTGTGATGAGCTCTGTGGGCAGGTCTCAGCCAGGATACTTTCCATGAGGAAAGCTTGTTTTGGCTGTGTGGTGTTATCAGTGTCCTTGTGGGATTCTTCAACCACATGATGACTCTGAAGCTGATATGAAGTCCTGTGGTCACTCATATTCTGTCCAGGTTTGCCATTCAGGCCAAGTGGATTGGCACACACCACTGAAGGATGACGGAGGGAGAAATAGATATTGTCCTTTAGCACTCTTGCACCAAGTTTGTTTAGGTGGAGGCCATCCAGTTTAAACAGTTGTCTGTGGCCCCAGAAAAGATTGAAGTTGTTGATGAAGTTGACTCCTTTTATACCGCAGGTTCTTTGTAGCCATGTATTCAGCCCAAGCAGCCGTGGTCCACTGATGAATGACTGAACTTCAAGTGACTGATCCTTCTTAATGAGTTCTGACTGCTCTTTCCGAATATCATTCTTCCCCACATGGATGATGACTTGATTTGCAGTCTTGTGCTCGACCTTGAGCGCCTGTTAGCTGCTGGCTGATAGGATCCATGTTCAATTACATTTAGGGATTCCTCACTCAGATTCATTAATGCTTCAAATCTGTTCTCAAGGTGTATAGGGGGTGATGGAATAAGCATCTCACTGACCATCTGATGTCGAGAGCATCAGATGGTCAGTGAGGTGTCTGCAGGTATCATCTGAAGATATTTGGTGATATATGATTCTTTCTGTAACTTTGCTTGTTTGTTTCTCAGCAATCATTCACCCCCCTCCAACATGGACCAAAATGGATGGACGGGATTTAGAAATAATCACATTACAATCAGATTCAGTGGAATACAAGAACATAGAAACAGCCTTTCTGAAATCCAGCGTACACCGTGATGTGAAGCCCCTCAAGGTTCAACAGGTAAAATAACTTAGACATGACCAGACATTAGGCATAAGAACACAAGCGTCAGTACTTAAAATCAAGGGTAATCACAACTCATTCTACATCCCTAATGTGACTTATTTCAGAATATGGAAATGAGGCATTCTAGTAGCTCAAACAGAAAAGTACAGCAAAAACATGGGTTCAATTATCAGAGAACACACAATTTGATTAAAAACAATGAATAGCTTCAATGCAACGTTAGAATAAAAGCATCTGCCAAATGCATAAAAAGCAGGATATTCAATGAGAAAAACAGGAACTTGATTTTCTCCATGATGCATTAATTGGATGGTTATAAATGAGAGGGACAGATGTTGTCAGCTAAAAAAGGTCAAGCAAGAGTTTTAAAAATTGGAATAACATGCACTGAGATTTAAGAAATTAAGAGATGATTCTGATTTCATGTCAACTTTAAGCTGTTCCGTGTTGACTTCAAGCCTGTCTTTATTAACGTCTGAAATGATTCCAGATCGACAGGATTCAGAGTCAGTCGCAGTGGCAGAGATACTCTGTGCTGAAACAGGCCGTGGATAAGAAATACCCCAAACAGACAAACGAGCGCCTGCTTTATCACGGAACGACCAAAGAGATATGCCAGAAAATCAATAAGAACGGCTTCAACCGCAGCTTCTGTGGGAGAAACGGTACGTCTCAGGTCTCCATTTGCACATGATCTGACCCGTAACGGCCTGTTTCTTGCAGCTTCACCATACTGACCTGTCACATGTGCTCTGTTTTGAAGCGGTCTATCACGGCGAAGGCACCTACTTCGCTAGAGAGGCCTGGTACTCCTGCCAGGACAAGTATTCCAACCCAGACGACAAAGAGCTGAAGTACATCTACCGAGCGCGAGTGGTGACGGGCTCGTTGTGTAAAAGCAGAGAAGGAATGAAGGAGCCGGATCCGATCAACCCTGCAGACCCACGGGCCGGACTGCACGACTGTGCCGTGGATGACCCAAAGAACCCCTTCATCTTCGTGGTGTTCTGTGACGCGGGAGCGTATCCAGAGTACCTCATTACCTTCAAATCCATAGTCCTCCAGAGTCCATAATCCTCCAGCAAACTCTACAAATGCACATCGGCCCTGAATGCTGCTTACAGAGATAATGGGACAGTCTTCATGATATTACTGTGACAAATACATAAATGTTTCCACACTTACATTGCTGGCCCAAATGATTAGAGCACTGGCATTTTCAGCAGCAAAAACTGGTTTTAAGTCAGTTATTTCTATCTTGCTCGTCCTGGAGTGTGTCAGCAGGAAATATCAGTTTACATTTCCAAACATTCATTTAGCCATTAATTGTAATAATTAATTAGCTTCAAGAAACCTCCTGCAAAGCTCCTGAGAAACTGCAAAAAAGCTGCTTTAAACACAAAGCATGCTCACAACAAATGTTGATTTAATTTAGTTAATAGAAGTTAATTGACAAAGAAAATCTATTTAAGATATTATTTTTGACAGCATCCTCATTTTACAACATTTTTACACGAGTGCCTAAAACTATTAACAGCACTGTAGCTTTGCAGGTTTCTTGAAGCAGAGACACAGTTCTTCTGGATTTAGTCTCAGTTTGTTCTGTTTCTTCATGTCATTCCAGACAGACTGATGATGATCAGATCACATCTCAAACATCTCACTGGATTATTACTATTAATGGCTAAATGAATGTTTGGAAATGTAAATGATATTTCCTACTGACACACTCCAGCAGAAGATAGAAATAACTGACTTAAAACCAGTTTTAGCTGCTGATGATATAGTGCTCATCATTTTGAACACCACTGTAATTTTCTTCATTAGGGCTGTCAGCTGCCAAAAATCACTTTAATTACATGAGAAAAGCTCCCAAATAAGGAAAAATCAAAGACATTTAAAGGGACAGTTCACCCAAAAATGAAAATGGTCATCCTTTACACACCCTCATGTTATTCCAAAACATTTGCTGGTCCCCACCGACTTCTATAGCCCCCCCCCAATAGTCTTATAATCAACCATCACTGACCTGTTATGCCTTTTTTATCGTCCGCTGAAGGCCTTTCACATGCCACATGCTCTCATGCTTTGCTTTTAAAATGCGTTTCCCGTTACTAAAAGAGGAGCATTATGATTATCATTTTTACTGCATTATTTTTTCTCATTAATCAGTTGACAGCCCTACCAGAGAATGAGCTGCACTTCACTACGCAGTGTTTTAATCATTCTGAGCGTATGAAACTTTGATACACAAATGTTTGCTTCTATATGAAACTTTGTAATGCTAATAAACATTTGCAATCTGCCTCGATTGACCTGCTGCTCTCTGTGAGGTGAGAACTCATAACGCTTGAAGAAACCGGACAAATGGTACAGTAAAAGAATGAGAACCCAAAATACTTTTACCTTTAATATGAATTACAAAACATGATCACACTGAGTACAACAGATAATAGTAACCGGATTAATTTTTGCAAATGATTTTCACGATTAATAAATTTGTACACAATGAAAACACACAGACAGTTCTAGAAGATTAAACAGAAGCACAAAATCAAAAGAATGACTGCAGTCAAAGCATTTAATTGAAAAACATCTTTTATTCTATCGTTAAAGGATCAAGTAGCATCTGTGCTTAAACTAGTAGAAAGACATTCTATTGCCGAGGCGGTTTATGACGCTGTGGGGTCAAAACCACCATATAAAACGCCACAAACCGTCAGATATTCACAACAGACCGCATTCGCAGCAGAGGTTACGGTATTAAATCAATCCTGGCGATGACAAATGCATCAAGGCCTCAAACCTGTGTGTTTCTGGAGCCCAGAGTCGCCGTCGGGCGCTTTTGAAGCGAGTTAGATTGACCCATGCGGGGTGGAGCCGGAGGGAAGGGGAATGAGATCACAGCCCTAAATGATAAACCCACCGTTACGACCGACACACACTCAAAGCACAGAGGCTCGCTGCGCTACATCTGCTGTGTGGAGTTCCCATTCCAGGTGTTGTTGTCGTCCTCGTTGTCTTCTTGAGTCCGTAGCCGGTATATTTTCCCATCTTTCTTGAAGTCCTCAGGCCTCTTCTCAAGAACCCTCTTACGAACTGCATCTCTGTAGCAGAAAGCAGCAGAAATTCATCTGTATCTCACTGACACAAAATATCTAGAAAAAGTTTGAGAGTTCACCGTGAGCCACAATGTGGTTACAGTGGGTTAAAGGGGTCATGAACTTAGAAACCAAAATTCCCTTGATATTTTGACATACAGTTCGGTCCATATATATTTGGACACTCACACAAGTTTCATAATTTCAGTTCTGTATGCCACCGGAACAGAATTAAAATGAAACAATCCAGATGAAATTGAAGTGCAGACTTTAAGCTTTAATTCAAGGGGTTGAACAAAAATATAACATAAAATGCTTAGGAATTACAACCATTTTTATACACAGTCCCCCCATTTTCTGGGGCTCAAATCTAATTGAACAAATAAATATAATCATAAAAATATAATTTTTAATATTTTGAGAATTTTTTGCAGGCGATGACTGTCTTAAGTCTGAACTCATGGACATCAGCAGAGACTGGGTTTCTTCTTTCTGATGCTTCTCCAGGTCTTTACTGCAGTTGTTGTGTGTTTGTGGCTCTTTCTGTCTTTAGTTGTGTCTTCAGCGAGTGAAATGCTGCTCGATCGGGTCGAGATCAGGAGATTGACTCAGACATTGCAGAATACTCCACCTTCAAAAACTCCTGGGTTGCTTGTGCTGTATGTTTTGGGTCATTGTTCATTTGTTCCCTGAAGCACCGCTCAATCAGCTTTGACTGAATCTGAGCAGAGAGTATATCTCGACACACTTCAGAACTGATCCGGCTGCTTCTGTCTTCTGTCTCATCAGAACAGCAGTAACCCAGAGCCACTGAAGCCATGCAGCTCATGATCATACTGCTCCGTGTTTCTCAGATGATGCTGTGTGCTTCGATCATCAGCTGCTCCAAGCCTTCTCCAGACTCTTCCCTTCATTCTGGAGCAGGTTGATCTTAATTTCAGCGTCCAAAGAATGCTCTTCCAGAAGTGCTCTGGCTTTTCTAGATGTTTAATCTATCTTGTGGTGAAGCCTCTGTATTTGCTCTGGTGAAGTCTTCTCTTGATTGTAGACACGTCTGTCTCCTGGAGAGTGTTCTTCTCTTGGCTGGATGTTGTGAAAGGGTTTCTCTTCACCACGGAGAGGATTCTCTGATCATCACCACTATTGTCCTCCGAAGAAGTCCAGGAGTTTTTACGTTTCTGAGCTCACCAGTGCGCTCTTTTTTTTTTTTCTGAGAATGAACCAAACTGTTGATTTGGCTCCTAATGTTCCTGCTCTCTCTCTGATGGATCTGTTTTGTTTTAGAAGCCTAACAATGGTCTGTTTCTCTTGTATGAAGAGCTCCTTTGACCACATGATGTGGTTCACAGCAACAGCTTCCAAATACAAATGACACACTTAGAATCAACTCCAGACCTTTTACCTGCTTAATTGATGTAGAAATAATGAAGGAATAGCCCACATCTGTCCATAAAACAGCTTTCGAGTCAATTGTCCAATTATTTATGTTTCCTTGAAAAAGGGGGGAGGTACATTAAAGAGCTGTAATTCCTCAAACTTTCCTCCAATTTTGATGAGAATACCCTCAAATTAAAGCTCAGAGTCTGCACTTTAAGCCATATTCATTATATAATTATAACTTGAATGTGTTTTGGCCAGCAGCTAAAATAATAAAAATTGTGCATGTGTCCAAATATATATGGACCTAACGGCAAGAGGTAATATTGTACTATAAAACATCCTGTAACTTTTAGAACTTTCTTGTTAGTTTGAAAACAGCTTGTATTGAAGCCGATCTGCCAACACCACAGCTTGTGGAATGTTCTACACTATGATGTAATAGCGTGGATAAGCACCGCCTCTGAAGAAGATCATTGTTTAGCCCCGCCCACCGATTCCACATAACTGCCTGTCTAGCCCCGCCCACCGATTCCACACTGTTGCCTGTTTAGCCCCGCTTACCGATTCCACATCGTTTTCTGCTTAGCCCCGCCTGCCTGTTTAGCCCCGCCTACCAATTCCACATTGTTGCCTGCTTAGCCCCGCCCACCGATTCCACATAACTGCCTGTTCAGCCCCGCCTACCAATTCCACACTGTTGCCTGTTTAGCCCCGCTTACCGATTCCACATCATTTCCTGCTTAGCCCCGCCTGCCCGTTTAGCCCCGCCCACCAATTCCACATCGCCTTTCTTCTGATCCCAACGTTAGGAAAAAGGGGATGAACTAGTTCCAGACCGCGTCAGTAAGAACTCAGTCCTTTGTTCACTTAATTTTTCCATGGATTCGTTTACAAACAAGGCACAATTTGACATGGTTTCAGATTTTTCTGAAAGATTGGCTAATAGTTCGTCTTTTAGTTTCAATCACAGCAGTGGGTGTTTACTTCTGAGTCTACAATCCTCCACACACCTATTCTAACAGAGTGTTAAAAACAGGACAGAAAATAGCCTATTACTTCTAAATTATGATGTTTTTTGATGTAAAATAACATAAGTGGACCTCAGAGAACAGTACAAAATAAAAAATAGAGGCAGTTCATGACCCCTTTAATGTGAGGTGACAGGAATCACAGAGAGGTCCCAGACGCACCTCTTTGGTTCTGCGGCGGCGGCGGAGCCGTATGCGGTCGGAGCAGTGGGTGGAGGAGCAGGAGGAGCGCTGCCGAACAGGAATCTGCTGATGAACCTCCAGACGGACAGCAGCGGGTACAGCAGTGACCCCAGTGCCGCCCAGACGCCTCCGGCCGCAGACGAGTGCACCACAGTGTTAGACGGGCGGCTGGACTGCTGCAGGAGCCAATCACAGGACAGCATTCACACGTCATGTGACTGAACCTACACAAACCTAGAGACTGTTTTGCATTACAAGTATTCCGAAATGTTATGCTTAAACATGCAAATGAGGCATTGTCTAATTAAATATTAATTTATTTGCATACATTGAGAACATAAATCTGAACTTTGGATGAGGCCAGGATCAAAATTCTTGCATTATAATGAAAATTATAATAAGAACTCAGATAAATCATATATTGTCGTAGTCGTGTGTTTATTAGTCGTTGAATCAATGAAAGCATATATGAGTGTGTGTGTGTGTGTATATTAGTGTTGTCAAAAATATCGATATTTCGATAAATATCGATACTGAAATATCTGAACGGTACCAATATTAATTTCCCGAAGTATGGATACACCGATACTAGCCGAGCTTCTCTCCAAAGGCGCTGCACAAGCACCACACGTGACCGCACTCGTCTCCTTCGCTCTGGTTAAATAGCAGAAGTGAAGTGAATAGAAAGATGACTGCTCTGGTTGTTAAAGAACACAGCAGGAGCGCTATCTGTAGGATCTATGATCTCCGCGATGCAGAGAACGCCACGGAATCCAGTCATAAACACGGAATTTACAGTTTAACGCGGAATGTCACGGAATTTGTCAAAGTTTGGATCAATTAATCAAAAGTAGGTCATTACACTTAAATCAAATGGCGATATGGACTAGTATCTGTAAATATTAAGCTGCAAAAGTGGATTTAAATATGAATCCTGCATGTTCTGCGCGTCTCTGTGTGAATGTGCTGCACGTGCGGTTGTGTTTACTAATGTGGCGCTCGCGGTGATTTCAGCGTCTGCCGTCTCAATGAGGACATAAATACATCAACAATATCTCCAGAACTGATCTGAAAGGCACTTTACCAGCATTTTACCATTTAATTTGAGTAAAACTAGCGTCATATCATACACACACAGAACTTTAGAAGTATTCACGGCAACCCGTCAAAATAAAAGTTCGGTTTAACTTCGCCTATTAAAGACCGTGTGCCAGAAATAGGCTATATTACTATTATTTAGTAGAATGTACATAATACTACTACTGTTAATTTTTTTAAAATAAATAAATCACAAAATATTTTAATTTTAATAGTAAATCCCCTTCATTTGCCAAAAATGTAAATGTTTAATTTTCATTAATTCAAATATAAATTAATAAAAATTGTTTTATGCCTTCATCTGATATCCAGTAAAATTTAAATACACAACACAGAATTTCTGAGGGGGAAAACATTTCATAAGGCTACTGTAAGAATAAATAAAAATAGTTTGTATGCATTCAAATAATAGACATGCTAAAACACAGAATTTGGTAACAATAAAACATAAGGTGAGAAAACAATAAAACATTTCATACGGCCCTAAACGTGTCATTTTTGTTACACTTTTAATAAATTAAATGTTAAATTGTATAATTTTCATGATTTTAATGAATTAGACATGCTTTTAGATTAATAGCATTTAATTTGACCATTAAAAAAAAAAAAACTCAGAAAAATTCAAACGGAAAAAACGGAATCCAGAAAAATTAAAATGGAAAAAAATTGAATGTAGAGAAAAATAAAACTGATTTCATAGGGCCCTATATCTGGAAATATTTTGGTTATGAAGCAAATGAGAATATTATGGAAGTTCTAAGCGGCCATGCATTATTATAATTTTTCTGTCTTGTTTTCTCGTGATCTCGACATAACGAAAGTTGTTGATCTCAACGTAAAAACCGTTTTCTCACGACGTAATTGTAGCTATCGTGAGAAAATCAGGGTCGCTATATTGTCTTCGACGATACAGTTGCAGACCCGACAGCCTCCTCCTCAAGTGTCCAACACTTATGTGTAAGTCCTCAATCACTGACAGACACAGAGCTAAAATGGCCGAGTATGAATATGCATGACAAGTATTCTATCATGGATCAATGTAGTCGGTCACACATACAACACCTTCAATATCTGGGATGGTCCTTATACTATATTTTTATTATTTCAGTTTGAGTGAGTCCCTGATCAAAGTAAAAGCGAATACGATTTTTGTTCATGTAAAATATACCGCATGTTCTCGACTTGTTACATTTATCTTTAAATTAAAAAAATTACCCCCTTAATATTGTGGCAGTTTTTTTCTCCGTGGTATCGAAAATGGTATCGAATATCAATATTTTTCAAGGTATCGTATCGAAGTTAGAAATTCCAGTATCGTGACAACACTAGTGTATATAAATATATATATATATATATATATATATATATATACACACACACACACATACATACACAGTATGTATATATATATATGTGTATATGAGTGTGTGTGTCTCACAGGAAGCAGCACTATGGAGGCGCTGGGGGTCAGTTCCAGCTCCATCAGTGATCTCTGCAGATCTTCAGCTGTGAACTCTCTCCGGGGGAACATGGTGGCCAGAGAGAACTGACCGTATCGGTTCCCCACCTCCTGCATGAACACATGAGTCACATGACTGTGTTGAGCTTCTGACACGGCCATTATAAAGTTATTAAAAGAGTCACATCACAGACGCTGACCTGAGCGGCGAACTGCCGGGCCTCCAGCAGACGCGTCTCTGACGGGAACTGGTTTGTGAAGGACGAGCCGTCCGGCAGACGGAACTGAATCCTAGCAAACGCACTGCGACCAGCAGAGGAAAACATCGTCAAGACTAACGATCACCAGACACCTGCTCATCAGCATTTAATCAAACGCTTAAGAACATAACGAGGGTCAGTCTCACAAAACCACAATCAGCTCTATTCTGTTCTATTGTGCCTAAAGAAAGTAAAGCTTTACTGTAAAGTGCATAATGCTAGCATGTGTTGTACTGAATTTAATTTACGCAGATTTATTTTAAACCATAGAGTCCAGAATTACTTATTAGGGATGCCTACATGCTTCACAAGATAAAACAGAAGCATAAAACAGACGCTGGCAATATGATTTCACACAATAACTATATAAATCATTCTCAAAAGCAGGACATCTTTAGCAAAGAATTGTCTTGCGATTGAAGTGAAAGAGGCTTCAAGTGTTTGTTTAAAAGGCGAGTTAAGACTCTTTCACTTCAATCGCAAGAGAATTCTTTGCTAAAGATGTCCTGTATAGTGGCCAAAGAGCAGCACTAGAGTGTGTTACAGTGATGAGGAGCTGAGGTGAGCAGCACAGTCAGGTGTGATGTGGTCTGCTGTGATTCACCTCTTCTCTCGCTGCGCCGCGTCTCTCTTGGCCTCCTGTTCTGCGGCTCTGGTCTGCAGCGCTGCGATCCGAGCCGTCTCTGAGTCCTGCTGGCTCTGAGCGTAACGCACCGCTCTGTCTGCGCGGTCCTGCGGACGAAAGCGGCTCATTAGGGACGTAACGATATTATCAATATCGTGATAGCAAAACTGTCTCCATGTTATTGTGGTCACATGACGAATATAGGTCACATATAGGTCTTCCGTGCAAAAACTGTAGTTTAGAATATATTTATTTGTTTTGGGCCATTATGCTTTGGCACAGTATCTGTCAAACAAACTAAAACAGAAAGCACAATGTGGCTTAATCCCGTCATCAAGTCTGTTTTGAAGCGAAGCGTCTCAGAACGCCTCTGTTCACACTGAATGAATGCAGTCAACTCCTTTATTACATGTTCTGTGAGATTAATGCCAGTAATTTGACGAACGCAAACGTTAGTAAATCTCGTTGCGTGATTCATTTTAATACTCTCCTCTCATAACTTTTGCGTCTGAAAGGGAAACTCCTACAAATGCATATTCAATAAGATCAGGCGCAAAAACAACTGTCCACGCCTTTTCAGCGCTAATTCTTCGCTGCGCGTCTTTAGTAATCCTGACAGTACTATTTTAACGCCAAAAGGCGGTTTGCGCTGACGCCAGCTGATAGTATATCGGTCCCTAGACCTTCTGCTGTTATCATGAAGATGTTTAGCAGGTAGAGATGGTTTCTCTGAGCGCTTGAGCTCGTGATGTACGGCAAATCACACTGACATTCACTGTATAATAGGGCTGTCAAAATGGCTGAAAAACTAAATTTGTGCTAAAATATTATCAATATTCTAATTATATTCGAATTTAAAAGGCATAATTTCTGTTGGGCGGAAAAAATCTTTTGGCTTCTCTCCCGAGTGCAACGCTGATAGATGTCCCTCTAGAAAATGTGATAAATATGTGTTCTGTGTGAACGGCTTGGTTGGTTGATGTTCTTTTCCACAATATTTTGAATGAACATCGTAGCAGCGCCGCATCCAGTGGCTTCAACTGGATAGACTAAAAAAAACAGGCATTAAAGGCATTACATCGTCATCGCATCTCATGCACCACTGATAAAGCTGCCTGACGCACACCTAACATTAGAATGCAACGGGTTTTATTTTAAATTGGACAAACACTGATTGTTTTCTGACAGGGTTAGTGTGTAAGTGTCTGTGATACCAGAGCGATCTGCTGCTTGACCCGCTCTCTGGCCGCTCGCTCCTCGGCCTTCTCTCGATTCCTCTCCTCCAGCAGACGCTTGGTTTTATCCTCATCCTGCTTCTTCTTGAAGTCCAGCATCTCCTTCCCCATCTTACGCCTCTCCACCTCCTTCTTCAGCTCATTCTGTTCACGTGAGAGGACAATCACGTCACACACGCTTATCTTTCATCCTTTAATGATCAGAGCATGTTACCACAGAAATACCTCTTCTTCTGCTTTCTTCTTCTGCTCACGTCTTTCCTCCAGCTTCTTTGTTATCCTACATAGGAAGAAAAAACAAAAACAATGAAAAATTAAAACTTAAAATCTTGCCTTGATGCACGTTACACACAAACAGTCTTAATAGTTTTGTCTTGTTTTTAGTACAAATGTCTAAATATTCTTAAATCTATATGACATCAAATATTAAGTCTTGTTTTCTGAAACACTGATCAAAATGAAGAGAGTTTATGATTAAAACAAGAACAAATACCTGCCAATAGGGTCAGAGAAATAATCTTTTTTTGCTTTTTATTAAAGTTGATTTTTCTGACCCCATTTAATTTTGATACATTTCTCAGAAAACAAGACCTAACATCTGATGTGATTCTGTTTCTCCAGTAAATGTCTCTTGATTTAAGAATGTGTTGATATTTGCACGGGAAAACAAGAGAAAATTACTGAGGAAGTAAATCATTTTTTGCAGTAAAGATGCTTTATATCAGTTGCCTTCAAGAAAACCTGAATTAATTAAATGTGGGATTTTTTATTATCTACCATAGCAATCAAGTGTAGATTATAAAATTAAGATTTAGTTTTTTTTTTTTTTTTTTTTAAAGTGTCTTCTGCTCACCAAGCCTGCATTTATTTGATCTAAATTACAGCAAAAACAGTAATATTGTGAAATTCTTTTACTATTTAAAATATCTGTTTTCTATGTGAATATCTGTTAAACTGTAATGTATTTCTGTGATCTGCAGCTGTATTTTCAGCATCATTACTCCAGTCTTCAGAGTCACATGATCTTCAGAAATCATAATAATATACTGATTTCTGACACACACGGTGCTGCGTTGTCACGGGAACATCCCAGCTGAAGATAATGAGGAAATTAGGCTCTCTTCAAGTGCCTTCCAAACGACTACATAATGCCCTGGTATAGTGGGTGTATGCATTATACACTATACCATTCAAAAGGGAGAAATTATAGAACTTAATACTTTTATTTAGCAAGAATGCTTTAAATTGATGATAAAGACATTTATAATGTTACAAAAGATTTCTATTTCAGATAAATGTTGTTCTTCTGAACTTTCTCTTCATCAAAGCAACCTGAAAAATTATACTCCGCTGTTTTCAACATAATAATAATAAACTTTTGTTGAGCAGTAAATCAGTATATTATTATGATTTCTGAAGATCATGTGACACTGAAGACTGGAGTAATGATGCTGGAAATACAGCTGCAGATCACAGAAATACATTACAGTTTAACACATTCACATAGAAAACAGCTGTTTTAAACATTAAAATATTTGACAATATTACTGTTTTTGCTGTATTTTGGATCAAATAAATGCAGACTTGTTGAGCAGAACAGAATTCTTTAAAAAAAACATGAAAAATCTTACTGTTCTAAAGCGTTTGACTGGTGGTGTATTCCACAGTGGATGTAGAAACGCACTGAACTGTGATTGGTCGGTTCACATGTTCATCAGACAGTCTTTGCTCACCTCTCCACGTTGTTATCCAGAGCATCGTCCGGCTGAGACGCGTCTTCACCTGGAGTCACGTGACCTGATGCGCCGTCTGCCTCCATCGGCACAGACAGGGATTCTGGGAAGAGAGGAATCAGTCCAGCGCTCAAACTCAAACTCCAAACATGTAAATCTCTCTCATTTGCATGTTAACCTGCTAACGACTCCTGAAACTAAATCAGCAGCACACATCAAGACTGAAACTTCATGCAAACCAGTCTTCCCTGAAAGCACAGATGTGAGCAAACCTTCCCGCAGCCAATCAGAGCTCACCTTTCGACGTGGCGTCCTGAGGCTCTGAGGCCGGCGTCTGATTGGCTCTCTCTGCGCTCATCTGCTGCGTGTGCATCTGGACACAAGAGCTCGTTAGCGTGCGTGTGAAACGAGCAGGGCCCTTTCCAGACATACCACATCATGACACTGCATTTTAGCAAAAATCCACCAGCTGAATATTAGCATAACACAGATCAACTTATAAAAATCTTATTCACAGAATATTTGGATTTCTGATATTATATATATATATTTAAAAAAATGAGTGACAGCATTAGCAAATAAGAATAACAATAATAAAATAATAATAACAATAATATGTTAAATTTTTATAGCACTTTTTCCAGGCTCAAGGATGCTTTATAAAGGTACACCAATAAAACTAATACTCATATAAGGAAACAGTTGAAGTGATCGTGCCGGAGCGCACACACACACACACACACACACACACACAGTCACACGCACACAGTCACGCACACATGCACACTCACGTGCACACACACACACGCACACACAAACCCACACACATCAGTTCCAGCATTGCTAACTTGACAGCGCAGTTGGTATCAAAATAAAATACAGTGAGCACATCAGCGCACCGCCTCTGTGTCACCGCTGGAGCACAACTGAAGTACAAAGCCTATAATTTGCATAATAAATAATAATTTCGCATTCAGATACGTTACATCGCAAATATGGAAATATTATGGCATATTTGGGTTTGTGCTGAATGAGAGCGGTAGGATACACGAGCACAAAGCCCCATTTCACAAACAGTTGAGTGCGCAACAGGGATGGGCGGATCGATCCTAAAGTATCGATACTGATGCTGTATCGAAAGGATCGATCCTCACATAAAAATATCGATTCTAAAGTGCATTTTTTAACCATTAATTTTATTTATCAAGAAATTCGGTGCATAAAATAAGCTTCTCAGTGTTAGTCTAATTGTGTTGGATAGAGCTATTTCTCCTGCTCATCAGAACACACACACATACTGAACGACAGAACCGACCAATCACAGGCAGCGTTCGCTGCTGGCGCATGGCTCAGTGTTTGCTCAAATACAGCGGTTTCCCAAAAGCTTAGATCTAGAATTGATTTTTGGCTGACATCGGATTCTTTTTTGTCAATAGGGTTGAACCCTTGCCTTCTCCTTTGCCTGATCATAAATCCATCATTCTAGCTTTCAATAACCCATCTTCTTACTCAAGAACATATAATTCATACTGGAAACTTAACTCTGCTTTATTAGAGGATGAGGAAGTTTGTCGGTCTGTGATATCTAGAATCACTTCTTATTTTAACAAAGCTCAAGCCGAGGATAATTGGGAGCTTCTAAAATATAATATTAGACTGATTTTAGTCAAAGCTGGAACTCAAAAAGCTAAGCAATATAAAGCAGAGGAACTTGATATTGTTAAAAGACTTGTCTGCCTCTCCTGCTCTCCTTTTGAGAATGTATCTGTCGACATGAAATCAGAATTGGTTGAACCTCAGAATTCATTAGATAACTAGTATATTCAAAAAGCAAAGGGTGCGTTTGTTCGCTCAAGAAGGAGGTGGTTAGAGGAGGAGAACGTAATTCTTTAGATTAGAGAAATCATCTAAATTCTATAAGTAGTCTTAATGTAAATGGAGTGGTTGTAAGGAATTATAAAGAAATTTCTAATTATTGTGAAGAGTTTTATAAAAGACCTTTATCGTTCCTGATACTCTCGACAGAATTTGGACTTATTCTTTAAAGGTCCCATGGCATGAACATTTCACTTTATGATGTTTTTTAACATTAATATGATCCTGCTTCTCCTTTGAGAAAATGAAAGCTCAGATGACCGATCTGGAATCTTCCCTTTATGTCGTCATACGGGGAAAGTTTACCTCCCCTTTCTCTGCTTTGCCCGCCCATGAGAAACTGAGCTCCGCCCGTGCGAGGCGAGCGAGAGACATCATGGCTTGCAAACGAGAGAAGCACTGTTTTTTGGCACTTCAGATCTGCTCTACTCTATGAACTGTCACATACTGTAATACAACTGCCCAATAAAGCTGTTCACATTTACATATTTTCTGTTGTCATACATAAAACAAGTATAATTAGTAAACACGACCAATTAATAATACATGAAATGTAAAAACAAACATGGCTTTAAAATCTAATATTAAGTGAGTATAATGACTGATTATATTCTTTTAATAATTGAAAATATCAGTTTAGTTTAGAGGTATCGGTATCCACGATACTCGGCTTGAAAATATCGGTATCGGATCGATAATAAAATAAGAGGTATCGCCCATCCCTAGCGCTCAAGCCTTTAAAGTATACTGCTTTGTCAGTCTATGTGAGAGACGCGTTCAGAATCAGCACATGGTCACTGTCTAGGGGGCTTTGCTTTCAAGTGCGCAACTAAGCCTACAAGGCTTTCGCTGTTCTTCTGCTGGTGGTTATTAAACAGCGTTGTATTACTGTGAGCACCCCTTCTGGATTGGGGGTGAATTGCCTGTATTGGTTGTAAGGCCTCATGCACCGAACCAAGATGCCCGTACTGTGACGGTTCGGTGCGCATACATGTACCGTGCCAGCCCTAATTTAAACTCACTGAAAGAGCGCCAAGGGTTATTGCTATCAGCAAAAAAAGTGTTGGGTTGGTTATTACAACCAAAATTTAGATAATGTTTGTCCAGAAAACATGACAAAGCATTCCGTTCACAAATGCAAATAAAATCTCAAGGTCAATAACATACCTACATCTATCATGATGAAATACTACAAATAATCATATCAAACCTTTGCTTTCTAACTGATTTAGAGAGCAAGGTTTACTAAATTCATAATTGTGTATCTAAACAAAATTAATACATGCTATTTTTGTTTGGCAATTAATTTATTTTACCAAGAATGTTAAATAAACTAAACAACAATTAATTACATTTGTGATTCATGTGTTTGTTGAATATGCACTATGTGACATAATATGTAAATTATGCTGAGGGGAAGTTATCATAATTTCATTGTACGTGTGTATAATGACAAAAGGCATTCTAAAGCAATTTAACATTTAATTTAATATATAGTGATTTAATAAACCATGTAGAAGTTTAAAATATAAAAAGGTAAAAAAAAAAAAAAAAAGGCTACTGTTGCATTATTGAAAATTAAATCTTATTTTATTGCAGGTATTGTTCATTTAATACATGATGTGTGGGGAAGACAGAACCGGCCTGACGATTAGCAGGAGTACCAGAAATACATGCAGAGATCTGACCATGAGGCCGTCCAGCTGATGGATGTGTGTGTGTGTGTGTGTGTGTGAGTGTGTGTGTGTGTGTGTGTGTGTCTGTGTGTGTTCACCTGTGCGGCTCTGCTGATCCTGCGCTTCAGCTCGTCCTCCGTCACGCTGCCGGCGATCACCTCCAGAGGAATCCCGTTCTCTCCGATGAAGAAGCTGGACGGGATGCACACCACCGGATCTGGATGAGCTGGGAGTTAAAGAGCTGATCTACAGTAAACTGATCTACTGTGCTGTTAGCAGAACAAACCAGGGTCACTATAATAAATACGTCTACAGCTAGAACGTGTGAGTCTAAAGCTGGTTTTGTTTGTGTTATAATCACAGGGTCACACGAGAGCGTCCTGCTCACATATAAGGCCTGGTTTGCAGTGATGTTCAGTCCTGATGTGAACACTAGACCGTCTAACTGACCTCCTCTATAGCGCTCTACAGGAGAATATTCTGTGCAGAGTTCATAGAGAACAGAATGAATGAAACCAGGCTTCATTCGAACCGATGGAAAACGTTCACGCCGTGTCTGAAGACTCTTCCTATTCTCTGTATATCAGGGGCTTTCATACAGGGCCCCGGGGCCACATGGGACAGCTAGAGTTAGGAAAATATTTACAGAAAAAAAATGTTAAAGAACTTAAAAATAAAAATAAATAGTTGATTAAATGAATAAGTTTCTTAAATAAAAAAAATACATAACATCTAACTGTACAGTGCCATAGTGAGTAGAAAATGTTTTTTGTAGAAATTAAATATTTCCCAAATAATATTTTATATATACTGTAACAGATATTTTAATGTATAAAGACCCAATTAATATTTACAAGTATTAATTTATATTTGAATTATTAAAGAGGTAATTCAGCCATAAATTAACAATCTGTCATCATTCACTTTCCCTCGAGTCGTTCCAAACCTGAATGCACTTCTTTCTTCGGTTCAAGACAAAAGAAAAGATGCTGAAGAATGTGGTCTCCATCGACGGTCAGAGATGGAAAGACGGCGTGTTATTCAGTGTATATGAGATAGATAGATAGATAGATATGAGTGAGTGTGGCTTCAAACGCAGGCGGTTTTATAATTAATGTGTGTCTCCTACACCTTCAAAACATCACAATCCGTCCGTCTGTCCTCAGAACAGCAGCAAAGGATACAGATCTGTGAGAACTGGACACATGTTTCACTGGAAGAACAAGAGACGGACAAATCAGTCAACAAGATCAACCAGATCACTGAGACTCTGACACAGCATCGCTCGCGTCTCACCTCTCAGCGTCCACTCGAATAGCCACACAGCAGTTCTGAGCCGCTTCACACACACTGTCCGTCTCCCAACTGGACACCAGCTGAGACGACTGATCATCACTCCCTGCAGACAGAGAGAGAGAGAGAGAGAGAGTAAATAACACACACACAGAGAGAGAGAGTAAGAGAGAGAGAGTAAACACACACACACACAGAGTAAATAACACACACACACACACACACACACACACACACACACACACACACATACGAGTAAATATAACACAGGAGAGTAAATAACACACACACACAGAGACAGACACACACACACACACACACGCACACACACACACACACACACGCACACACACACGCACACACACACACACACGCACACGCACACACACACACACACACAGAGAGAGACACACACACACACACACAGAGACACACACTGAGACAGAGACAGACACTCTCTCACACACACACACACACACACACACACACACACACACACACACACACACACGAAATGAAGTGATCCGGTTCTGGACAAATGCGACTGAATTCGCGCTCAAACGCGTTCCTGAGGTAAATAGCATAATTAAGAGCCGCCGCTGCTGTCAGACTCATTAACCTGATGAAGACTAGCCTCATCATCATCATCATCATCAGCTGTCACCGACACACACTCCAGTGTGACGACGATGTGTGTGTGTGTGTGAGAGAGAGTGTGTGTGTGTGTCCGTACCTGTGATCACCACCACAAACACACATCTGCGCTGTTTAGCTGCCGCGATGGCCGCCTGGATCGAACCCTCGAACCAGCGCATGATGAAGATGACGATGATGAAGCTCTGCTGCTGCGCTTCACAAGATTCGACGACTCACAGCTGCCGGAAGCTGCGCGCGGGACACGGAAGCAGTTCGATGCGAGGAACTCTGGGAAATGTAGTTTGATCGTGAGGTGCAGGCGCAGCATTATAAGAGGTATTATTAATCTATTCTCATATCCGTACAAACTGAATAAACGATATTATATGAAGTAAAGGATGGGAATAATTTAATGCAGCTTTGGTCAGGAACTCTTTATTTTTAATGTAATCTATAAATCCCAAACCGAAAGGAGCCTGCATTTTTTAAAATATTTTATTACATAAACGATAGACAGCAGTGCATATGATAAAAAAAGGAGAGTTATAAAAGCATAAAATATAAGCCAAAAAGTTATTTATCATGAAGACGGAAATTATCTATTACTTTGATACATTGGCCGGATTCAGAACAGCATACTCGCATAGTGTTCTCGCTTTTTCTACAGAAACATACATAGAATTTACTTGTTTAATTATTTATATTTTTATTACACACTTGTTGATTTCAGATCTTCACAGACGCAGCACATCACGGCGGAACGTCATTTCCCACAATGCACCTGGACAGGAATAAACAGAGAGCCAAGATGGCGGCGGACAGTGATGTGAGTTTGTTTCCATCTAAATGCGCATCATTTTTATCGGCATTCTCTGTCGGTGTCGTGTGTCATGTACATACACACAGTTATATGACACGTGTATGCTTTAACTAACGTGTGCTATTAATGATAGAGTCGCTGTTGTGTGTTTCAGCCCGAGTCTGAGGTGTTTGAGATCACGGACTTCACAACAGCGTCAGAATGGGAGAGGTACACACACACACACACACACACACACAGACACTCACTCACTCACTCACTCACTCACACACACACACACACACACACACACACACACACACACACAGACACTCACACACACACACACAGACACTCACTCACACAGACACTCACTCACACAGACACTCACACACACTCACACACACACACACACACACAGACACTCACTCACACACAGACACACAGACACTCACTCACTCACACACACACACACAGACACTCACTCACTCACACACACACACACACACACACACACACACACACACTCACACACACACACACACACACACTCACTCACTCACTCACACACACACACACAGACTCACTCACTCACTCACTCACTCACTCACACACACACACACAGACTCACTCACTCACTCACTCACTCACACAGACACACACACAGGCACGCACACAGAGACGGGCACGCACGCACACAGAGACGGGCACGCACGCACGCACACAGAGACGGGCACGCACGCACGCACACAGAGACGGGCACGCACGCACACAGAGACGGGCACGCACGCACACAGAGACGGGCACGCACGCACACAGAGACGGGCACGCACGCACACAGAGACGGGCACGCACGCACACAGAGGCGGGCACGCACGCACACAGAGGCGGGCACGCACGCACACAGAGACGGGCACGCACACAGAGACGGGCACGCACACAGAGACGGGCACGCACGCACGCACACAGAGACGGGCACGCACGCACGCACGCACGCACACAGAGACGGGCACGCACGCACGCACACAGAGACGGGCACGCACGCACGCACACAGAGACGGGCACGCACGCACGCACACAGAGACGGGCACGCACGCACGCACACAGAGACGGGCACGCACGCACGCACACAGAGACGGGCACGCACGCACACACACAGAGACGGGCACGCACGCACACACACAGAGACGGGCACGCACGCACACACACAGAGACGGGCACGCACGCACACACACAGAGACGGGCACGCACGCACACACACAGAGACGGGCACGCACGCACACAGAGGCGCACAGGCACTCACTCGCACAGGCACACGCACACACTCACACACGCACTCACACACACTCACTCACTCACTCACACACACACACACACACACACACACACTCAGACACACAGACACTCAGACACACACACACACACACACACACACATACACACAGTCTGTGAGGGAGTAGATCATATATTCAGGTTTATGTTGCTGTAGATTCATATCTCGGGTCGAGGAGGTGCTCAATGACTGGAAGCTGATTGGCTCTCGTGTTGGGAAACCACTGGAGAAGGTCCGTGAACTACATTACCCATGATTCTACTGGTGATGTGTGACACATGGGTGCTTCTCAATTCTTATCTGTGCATCCCTGTGTGTTAGCGCCACTGCTTCAGGACGCGAGCGGAGGAGGAACTGAATCAAGTGAAGTGATATCCTCGCTCTCTTTAGCGTCTATTAATGATGACTTCACCGCTGGATTTAGCTCGGGATTCTGGAACATTAGACATAATTATTTATACTGTAATAGTTTCAACCGCCACAAAATGCCACATTTGTCTCTATTGTTTTTATATTACCAGTTATTATTAACAATGAATTATTCTCAGTTATTACCTGTTCTGTATTCTGACTGTTACACTGCACAAAATGATTTTCTTAGTATTTTTGTCTTGCTTTCTAGAATAAATATCTAAAAATGCATTTATTTGACAAGTAAAATGATTAAAGATATAGGTTGTTTGCAAACACGTGATTCTGATGACACTGGCATCGTGAGTTTCTGCTGCTGAATGCTATGGAGAAAACAATCACTTCCTGTCCTCCAGCTGCATTTCACGCCGCAGCAATGACGTCATGTGCAAACAACCGGTTACCTGCCAGTAATCTTAATTCAAAGCTAAACAAGATTACTTTCTTACCCCATTATTTTTTCAGAAAACAAGACATATCTTAAGTCATTTTATTTGTTAAATGCATCTTGATTCAATAATTTTTAGATATTTATTCTAGAAAACAAGACAAAAATACTTGGTAAGAAAATAATTTTTTGCAGTGTAACCAAAGTAAGAGGCATTAATTTAAAATTAAAAGCAATAAACCGTTCAAATCAAGACCTCTAAATGAATAAATGTAATTAAAACTGCTGAAAAGAACAGCAGGGATATTGAGAAGCACTCATGCAGTGTATTTCACAGAATGTTTCAAAATTAAACTGAAGTTAAAATGAAAGCAAAAAATATAAAAGTTAAAAATATTTCCCAATTCAAAATATCAATAAAAACTATTTTTAATTAAATCTTTTTTTTTTTTTTTACTATTTTTTGTTTTCCTTCAGTTTCATTTGTAGTAATGTTTTTTTATTATTATATTTTAGTGCTTCAACTTAAAGTTCATTTTAATTGCCAGGGCAGCGTTTGTATTTTTTCATTGAGTTTTTGATCTAATATCTTATTTCAGCGTTTCCTCGGTGAACAGACGTGTTGTAACGGTCTTAATTAGCCCCGTTGTGTTGATGCACAGGGAGAACTCACCAGCGGCTCCTGGGACGAGGCGACGCAGGAGATCAACTTCGCTGACTATAAGTTCTCCATCACGCATCACTTCCTGAAGCAGGAGTCTGCTGAGAACGACAGCAGGGACGAGCCAGAGGAAGGTATGCGTGACCTCTGACCTGCTCGGCTGACCTCTGACCTCTTGTGCGTGTGTTTGAGAGGTGTCTTTGCTTTCAGAAGCGTATCCGCTGGCCATGCAGGACCTGCTGTGCATGAACAACGACTTTCCTCCGCGAGCTCACTGCCTCGTCAGATGGTGAGAAGATCACGAGAGTTGATGAATGATCTATATTCAGAATGTGATTGAGAGGATCAGAGCTGATGCAGTTTGATGTGTTTCCTCTAGTGTTGCTCAGACAGATGTTAGCATCTGTATTAAATCAGGATGCAGTTAATACACTCTTTAGTCAGTTCCAGTGTTGAAACTGGGTCCCAGATCTTAAAAGTAAATATAATGTGTGTGTGTTGTGCTGCAGGTTCGGTGTGCGTGAGTTCCTGGTGATTTCTCCCGGAGCGAACTGTGAAGCTGTGGTCAGCGAGTCCAAGTGTAACCTGCTGCTGAGCTCCGTGTCCATCGCTCTGGCCAACACGGGCTGGTGAGTGACCGTCACGCCTGTCCCGTGTTCACACACACGCTTCTGAAGGATCATGTGACTCTGAAGACTGGAGGAATGATGCTGAAAACTCAGCTTTGATCACAGAAATCAATTACAGTCTAACAGATATTCACAGAGAAAACAGCTGCTTTAAACTGTAATAATATTTCACAATTTTATACTGTATTTTTGATCAAATAAATGCAGGCTTGGTGAGCAGAAGATAGAAAATCTTAATCATTCCAAACTTCTGGCCAGCAGTGTGTATATACAGTGCTAAACACTCCAGATCATTTCAAAGCAGGGTAATAAACAGGAAAATAACAGGATTAATGTTGCAAAATTCATCAACTATCAAACAAATAAATGTGACGCAGAAGACAATAGAATCATAATTCAGTTCAATGTTTGAAAGTTCACTGGTTCTCTTGACGAAGTCTGTGTTGTGTTGTATTGGAAAGCATCTGTTGCCACGGCCACTGGGGCATTATGGGATAGACGGGTGTTTATTCGTCTGTCAGCCTCTCTTTAAAAGCTTTAGTGGACGTGTAGCTTGAGTCGAGCACTGTAAAAAAGAAACTAACAAGTTGACCTAACTCAAAAATAAAATAAGGCAACACATCGCACTCAACTAGCAACCAACAAGTTCAAAACTTTAGTTGATCTAATGAATAAAAGTCAGGCTGTTGAGTTCTAAAATATGTCAGATCAACCACTTCTTTTAGTTGTATTTTCAAAGCCCACTGCATAGCATGGGTAGTATTTGTCTCTTAAAACTAAAGGCAAACATGTATGCTGATAGTCAAAGTGAAGTTAATTAATGTATATTAATGTATTAAGTTGCAAGCATATGATTCTCAACCGTGCTGAGGATCAACAATATTAAATCAGTAAAAGTATGAACTCTGATCCACACGACCGCTAACAGCAGCAACATGAATTAAGCCAGTAAAATGTAAGACAATGATAATATTTCAATAATAATTAACATAAAATGTTTTCAAGCTGCAATGCATGCTGGGAACTTGTGCAGTATTGTTCAGTGTAAAATTGTTCAGATTATATGTTATGTGTTATAAATGAGATTTCCTCATAAAAGCTGTGTGCTGTGGCTTCAGTGCACTGTGTGGTGCTGTTGAGCCGTGTTAGCGTGTGTGTTTCTGCACACTGTGTGTGTGTCGCTCGCTCTCTCTCTCTCTCTCTCTCTCTCTCTCTCTCTCTCTCTCTCTCTCTCTCTCTCTCTCTCTCTCTCTCTCTCTCTCTCTCTCTCTCTCTCTCTCTCTCTAATTAATTTGCTTTATTGGCATGACATACTTAGATACATATTGCCAAAGCATTGTACATAGCATAATAAAAACAAAAATATATATCCATAAATAAACAAATGTAAAATACATCCATATATATATTTATATAAACATTAATGGTGCTACTAATGCAGAGGTGTTCACTCTGTACTTCTTAGTTTGTGGCATTTATAAATATGTTGTGCTACCAAAGAGGAAGCAGGTCCTTCAGCGAGTAATATTCTTAATTTGTCATTTTGATGAAGTGACTGGAGCTCAGGAATAATCTGCTGTATTTGACTGTACAGTGCGTCTCTTAAGGACGTGTATTTGTCTCAGTGGAGGAGAAAGTGTTCCTCCGTCTCAACTGATCCAGATCTACATTCCTTACAGATTCGCTCTTCTTTAGGTAACCACGTCTTTCTATGTGGTCCTCTTTCTATGGCCAGCTGGTGGTCACTCAGTCTGTACTTCGTCAGTAAATGTCTGAGTTATATTCCTGACTGAGATCAGATAATCAGCCAGACTGTGCTCTCTGTTGAGTTTCAGATAGCATTGGAGACCACTTTGGTCTTTGGTTTGTTCTTTCCAGTGCTGTATGTATGTCTCCTTCTCTTCATTCATCATTTCTTTGATTCTTCCAGGTTTTTCAGGGTTGGTGATATTGAGTGCTTTGTTAGTCAGATCTGACACCAGTACACAAAGATTACTTTTTTGGGCACTCATTCTTTGTGTTTGTAGTGCTTTAAAATGAAGAGAATCTTCAGAACTAGAGTTTAAGTGGATCCAGAACTTTAAAACTCTTTTTTAATGATTAGATTTAGGGGGAGACGGCCTAACTCCGCTCTGCAGGCGTTATTTGGTGTGTTTCTGTGCACATGAAGGATGCTTCTGCAGAACTCTACATGCAGAGCTTCTAAAGGGTGTTTGTGCCAATCTTTATGGCTGTAGTTACTCGTTGGGCCCCAGATCTCGCTTCCATACAGGGCAATAGGCAGTATGACACTATCGGACATCTTTGTCCAGATTCTGATGGGATGTCTATTTTGAATAGTTTTGTTGGTATGGCATGCAGTGCCCTGCGGGCTTTTACGAGTAATGCTTTTATTGCCAAATTGAAATTTCCAGTGGGAGTTAAAACCAGACCAAGATAATTATATTGTGAAGCATGCTGAAGTGTGGTGTTGTTTAAAGTAAATATATGTTTATGTTCTAGATTTCTGGGGTTTTTCTGAAATATCATTATCTTAGTTTTTTGGATGTTGACTTCTAAGTTCCAATCAAGGCAGTATTTAGTTAAAATGTGAAGGTTGTTCTGGAGACCTTCTGGTGTTTTAGATAGAATTAGCAAGTCGTCTGCATACAGTAAATATCTGACTTCTGTGAGGAATAATTGTAGTCCTGGACTGTCTGATTGGTCCAGTAGATCTGCCAGTTTATATGTTAAATAAAGTGGGGCTGAGGCACATTTGTCCTTTGCTGACCAGTTTTTACTGCACATTTATTTTGGTTATACATGTTTTTCATTAAGTCATATATTTTACCCCCTATGCCACTTTGAATGATTTTATAAAACAATCCATTATGCCAAATGGAGTCAAAAGCCTTCTTAAAATCTATGAAGCATGCAATATTTTTCCCTCTTTCTTTAGGTGTACATGTTGATTTATTAATGTGTGTCGTGTGTGAATATGGCCAGTGGTTCGATGTTTAGGGAGGAAGCCAATTTGAGATTTGCTGATGATATTGTGCTGCTTTAAGAAAGATGAAATCCGAGAGTTGATTATAGAGCAAAATACTTTTGCCAGATTACTGGTTACACATATCCCTCTGTAGTTATTAGGATCTGTTTTGTCTCCACTTTTAAAGACAGGAGAGATGAGTCCTGTGTTCCAGACCTCAGGAGAAACGCCTGAACTCAGAGTCAGATTGAAGAGTTTGAGTAATGCAGTCTGAAGTTCAGGAGAGCTGTGTTTAAGCATCTCATTGTTTCTGTTGTCAGGGCCACAGGATTTCTTACATTTGAGGGATTTCAGTTTTCCACTGAGTTCTTGTTGGGTTATTGGATAATCAAGAGGATTTTGGTTGTTTTTGATCCATGATTCAAGAGCGTTCAGTTTTTCAAGGGCTTTTAACTGGTTGGGATTATTCAGAGTCAGTTTGATGTGTATAGAGCTTCTCAAAATAATCTTTCCAAATTTGACCGTCTTGTATGGCTAGTTCTTGTGGCTTTGTATTGTTCAGACTGGTCCAAGTGCTCCAGAACTGACCTGATCTTCTGAAGTGTGTTGTTATAATAATCTAATTTCTTCTGTCTCAGTGTGTTCTTGTATTGTTTCAGAAGTTCTGAGTGCTTGAAGCGTAATTCTGAGTTGACTGGATCTTTGTGTTTTTGATTTGAGATTAATCGTAGCGCTTGTCTTATTGTTTTACAATCACGGTCAAACCACTTTTCAGAAGGTTTTTGTTTAGCTCTGTTTTTGTGTTTATATGTGGTAGTTTTATTTAAATTAGCCTTTTTTGCTATATTTTCAAAAATATCATTAATATGTTTAATTGCTAAATGTATTCCTTTCCAGTTATTATCATATGTTGAATTGTTAAACAGTGTTATGGAATTGACTATTTCATTTGACTTCAGTACTTTAATATATGTTTCAGCAGCATTAAGAGTCCATCTATATGGTGTTTTGAGCTTATGTAGATGAATTGGCTTTTTCTGGATCTCTCTTGATTTGATGTTTTCACCTGAAGAGATAGATCTGGCTGTGATCAGACAGGTGTGATGAGCTTTGACGGTAAGTGCACTGAAATGGGACGGGCTTATATTTGATATGGCATAATCTACAACACTGTTGCTGAGATTTGAGCTATAGGTAAATTGTCCACAGGAACCGGTTCGAGCATTTAGATCTCCACATAGTAAAATTTTCCCCAGAGATTGATACTGATTAATTTCTTCCTGTAAAGTGTAAAACACTTGATTGTCGTAGTATGGGGAATCTGATGGAGGAATATAAATTCCACAGATAAAAAGGTCTTTATCTAGAATTCCAAAGCTTTTATCCAATTGTACCCAAATGTGATTTTTGCTTTGCTGTACTGGTGATGTAAAAGGGGCAATGTAATTTATCATCCATATGACTAAACCTCCAGAATCTCTACCACGATCTATACTCTATTTTCTCTCTCTCTCTCTCTCTCTGTCTCTCTCTCTCTCTCTCTCTCTCTCTCTCTCTCTCTCTCTCTCTCTCTCTCTGTCTCTCTCTCTCTCTGTCTCTCTCTCTGTCTCTCTCTCTCTCTCTCTCTCTCTCTCTCTGTCTCTCTCTCTCTCTCTGTGTGTGTGTGTGTGTGTGTGTATGTGTGTGTGATCTCTCTCTGTGTGTGTGTGTGTGTGTGTGTATGTGTGTGTGATCTCTCTCTGTGTGTGTATGTGTGTGTGATCTCTCTCTCTCTCTGTGTGTGTGTGTTCAGTCAGGTGCCGCTGCTGGTGCAGATCCAGCAGAAGTGGAGGAAGGTGTTTGCGGGTGAGTGTCAGGGGCCCGGGGTCCGCTCAGACTTTGAGATGGTGCATCTGCGTAAGGCTCCTGGTCAGTACACACACCTGTCGGGTCTGCTGGACGTCTTCAAGAACAAGATCGTGAGTTCAGATCCGGAGCAGGGTTACACACACACACACACACACACATGCGGCTTGTGTGTAGTGTTGGGCAGGAACTAGTTACAGTAATATTACTTTGTGCAGTAACTAGTAGTGTAACTAATTACTAATAAGATTTCAGTAATAACAATAGTTACTATCCATAAAACAGCTCCTTAGGGACTTTCCATGTCTCGACCCATACTGATTTAAAGTCCAACAATCCAATAATTCCTAGAATTATTTTCATAATTTTCACGACATGCAGAGACGCATGAATTCAGCAGAGCAGCAGGCGTATGGAATATGAAAAGCTTGCATTCAGTGGATGGAAATGTTGCATTAGATTGATTTTGTCAGGAGAGAAGATGCTCTGAATGCTAGGGGTGCAGCGGATCGTAGATGACCAGTCCCCACGGTTCGGCACGCATGTCATTCGCAGATTAACTTTTACGTTAATCATCACAGAGTCAAGGTTTATCATTAAAATTCCTTCATTTCAGAGATGAATCCACCTGCCAATAATCTCCAGTGTCTTCCACACATGTAATGTAAAAGACATCTTTTTATTTTATGTCAGGGATTCTGTGGAGTCTTCATTCATCCTTCCACAATGAAGGTCTAAAAGGTCTTAAATCAGACCAGAAGGTCTTAAATTCATAAAGATGTGGCATGAAATGTTGCACGCACTGCAAAACATGAATATAAGCCTGACTATTTTTGTCAGGTTTCCAGTCTAAACATCTTTAAATCATGGTAATCATGGAAAATTAAGATATGAAGTCTTGTTTTCTGAGAAATTGAGCAATTGTAAACTGAATTGTATATTTAATATATTTTGATCAGTTTGACTTTTTATCTTCTGTCAGTTTGCTTCTCCAGTAAATGTATCTTGATTGAAGAATCTTTTGACATTTGCTCTGGAAAACTAGACCGAAATACTGAGGAAGAGCAGCACTTCTGTTGCAGTGTGATCAGAAGATAGTCTACAGTAACGTTACTTCCATATTACAGTCATTTTTTGTGAAATTAATTATTAAAAAGTAATAGAGATCTGTTGGAAGTTGTTTTTTCAAACGGTTGCAAATAAAGCTCCTTGACGTATTGTGATAAAGATTTAATCAAATGTGTAAAGGTGCATTAAACTAAAGTTGCTGTTATCAGGACGAGTGAGCATCACTACTGCTTGATCTGAATACAAACGGCTTCATTCTCATCTACAGTCAAACCAAAAATGATTCAGACACTTTGAGCTGAGCATGTTTTGCTCAAGTGTTTTTCTTTAATTGCTAAAGTGATGTTTTTCCACCACAGACTGAACACAATGAAGCATTGCTTGGTGACAGCTATTCAACCCAATTAATTACATACCTTTCTATCAAACTTATCTGACATTATCAAGATCAGTTTGTTCTGACACAGATTCACTCTTCTCATATTTTAATAGCGTTTTCTAAACTACAGCGAATAAACTGATATAATGTGAGATATTGAAGGTGTCTGGTTTTACTATAAACTGATTGCTTTACTAATTAAAACTCAAAAGCATTTACAGCTTTATTTGATATTGATTAACTGCTTTAATTTATCACAGAAAGCTGCATTTGGGAAGTAGTGATGGGTTTTTTATCTGGTGAAATGATGATATAAGTGATAATGTGTTGTGTTGGCAGGGCTGCCCGCTGACGCCGCTGCCGCCCATCAGCATCTCCATCCGCTTCACCTTTGTCCTGCAGGACGGTCAGCAGTGCTCCTGGCCACAGCAGCCTCCAGGTGCGTCTGACCTCCATCATTCACCTGAGCCTCGGTCCATCCCTCACTTGAACCTCGCTCACAGCGCTGGCGCCGCTCCTCACCGCCTTACTAACAGCTCCAATCACAACAGTCTTCATTCATAAAGTCATGCATTAAAGGGTTAGTTCACCCAAAAATGAAAATTAGTCCAGCACTCCCCCTCAAGGCATCCTAACTGTATATGACTCTCTTCTTTCAGACGAATCCAGTTATATTAAAAACTAAAATCCAAGCATTAGAATGGGAGTAGATGGGTGTTTTTGTTCAACAGTCCAAAAGAAGTCAGATAAAGTGCATCCATCCATAATAAAACATGCCTCACGCAGCTCCGGGGGGTGAATAAAGGCCTCCTGTAGCAAATCCATGCGTTTTTGTGAGAAAAAGATCCATATTTCAAGCATAATAAACACTTCTCTCTCACTTTATCTAACTGTCATAAGCAGAAGTCGTTCCGGCGGATGATGTAGGACGCGGCGAGAGAACAAAACAAAACACCGGTCATGAAGGGTCACACCAATTAGAAGCACAAAACGAGGATTTGTAAAGAAAAATGTCAGAGGATTTCGATATAAGCCAAGAGGAGACTGGTTTTCTTTGCTGGGAAACGCATGGATTTGCTACAGGAGGCCTTTATTCACCCCCCGGAGCTGCGTGAGGCATGTTTTATTATGGATGGATGCACTTTATCTGACTTCTTTTGGAACAAAACACCCATCTACTCCCATTCTAACACTTGGAAGAGCCAGGACAATTTTTAATATTACTCCGATTGGATTTGTTTGAATGAAGTAGTTCATATAGGATGCCTCGAGGGTGAGTAAATCATGGGGTAATGTTCATGTTTGGGTGAATTAACCCTTTAAATGTTTTATGCACTGCAAAAAATGTCTTCCTCCAGTATTTTTGTTTTCTTTCTAATCTAAACATCCTTAAATCAAGATACATTTACTGCAAAATGAACATAAGAAGTCTTGTTTTCTGAGAACAAAATGAAGTGAGTTTCTGATTAAAGCAAGAACAAATATCTGTCAATGTGGAGTGAACACTTGTTCTCCTTTTGGATGAACTTGGCATATATTTGTTCCTATTTACATCATAAACTCATTCCGTTTTGATCAATTTCTCATAAAACACGATGGCTTATCCTCTGTCATTTTGTTTAAATGTGTTATCTTCAGTCGTTTGTTCTGGAAAAGGAGAAAAATACAGAGGAAGAACAACACTTTGCAGATAGAGTAAAATATCTCCATATTCTAGTTATTAGGAGCAGAGCTATGAAAACCTTAAGCTATTTGTTTTGTTTTTTGTAAAATGAATTAAAGTAATTTTGGAAGTTGTATTTTTAAAATGTTTCTATGTGACTCGTTGTGTTCTCCTTAGACATTTAATACACTCAGACTTCGACATTAGAGCTCATGAATGTATTGTGTTCCCTTCAGTTTATTTTCTTTGTCTGGTCTTTAAAAGGTCTGAAGGTCACAGCCTGCAGAAACCCTGTCTGTGGTGCGAACGAATTATATATGTGTCCCTGCAGCACAAAAGCAGTCATGAGTAACACAGGTATATTTGTAGCAATAGCCAACAATACATTGTATGGGTCACAATTATACATTTCTCTTTTATGACAAAAATCATTAGGATATTAAGATCATGTTCCATGAAGATATTTAGTACATTTCCTACCGTAAATATATCAAAACTTCATTTTTGATTAGTAATATGCATTGCTGAGAACTTCATTTGAACAACTTTAAAGGAGATTTTCTCAATATTTAGATTTTTTTGCTCCCTCAGATTCCAGATTTTCTAATAGTTGTATCTCAGACAAATATTGTCCGATCATAACAAACCATACATCAATGGAAAGATGATTTATTCAGCTTCAGATGATGTATACATCTCAATTTCAGAAAATTGACCCTTATGACTGGTTTTGTGCTCCACATGTGTTTCTGCGTGGCTGTGACGGCTGTGTCCCGTGGTTCATGGCATTATTACTGTGGTTCTGCGGTGATCTGGCGAGGGTTTTATTTGATACACCGGCGAATCTTTCTCTGTTTCCATGGATCTGTGTGCGGATCAGAACATCTCGCTCCTCGCCGCTCTGAGTGTTTACCTCTGTATTAAGAAGCTGTTGACACAGGCAGATGATAATATTCCACGTATATCCTGAGTTGATTAATTTCTATATTACTGTGATGATGAATGAGCGTCAGAGTTAATATCAAAGGAAGGCTGTGTGTTGTTTCAGACTTCGATGCGCTCCTCGCTGGAGAGGTGGGCGGCGTGGAGTTCGGAAAACTTCCCTTCGGAGCGTGTGAAGATCCCATCAGGTGAAGGTCACGCCAACAATTAATCCTCAGAAATCACTTCCACCTCAAATAAAAGAAACTTTAACTCAATCTACTAAAATAACTCAAATTAAAACTAATATACAAAATACTAAAACTACTAAACATGACAAAAAACGCACAACAAAATTAATGAACTTTAAAATTAGAATGAAACAAAATATAAAAATCAAATAAAAACTATGATAGGATCTAGATGATGCTAAAATAAGACCGCTTCACACTTTAAATGGACAGTTCACCCCAAAATGAAAATGTTGTCATTATTTGCTCACTGCAAAAATATGCTTTTCTTGCTTAGATTTTTTCTTGTTTCCAGCCAAAATATCTAAAAATTCTTAAATCAAAAATGATTTTCTATTGTCTTGTTTTCAGAAAAGAGTTTTTGCTTAAAACAAGCATTGGCAGATTATTAAGCAAAAACTCACTTAATTTTGACTTTTTTTCTGAAAACAAGACTAATTGCGCCGCTGATGGCAGCTATTGTGCGTTGCTCTCCAGTGTTTGTACTGGTTTTGTTTGTTTTTCTTGTTTTTTGTTTTATCAAATACGATCAGTTTTACCAGGGATGACCTGCTGAACATTCGGCAGAACACAACACAAAATCTTTTACCGGATTTAGATTTTTCGGACGTTTTGCTGGACCTTGTAGTTGGCGGAGCCGTAGCTCTGGTCAAACGCTACAGGAGGCGCCGGCGGAGGAAGAGAGCCGGCGCTCGTGAAGCTTCGACAGCGCGGATTTCAAACAGCGTTGCCTAGCATCCATCTGGTGAATCTCTGCTCTCTACCCATCAAAACGGACGAACTCCTTCTGCTCTCCCGGACAAACAAGGATTTTTCTAACTCTGCTGCTCTGTGTTTCACGGAAACCTGGCTGAATGGCAACATACCGGACAGCGTGCTTCATCTGCCTAATTTCCAGCTGATCAGAGCAGATCGGGACGCAGAATCAACGGGGAAATCGCGTGGCGGCGGGACATGCTTCTACATCAATGAGAGGTGGTGTACAGATGTAACTGTGTTAAAGAAGATGTGCTGCTCAGATCTAGAAACGCTCTTCATTAACTGCAAGCCGTTCTATTCGCCGCGGGAGTTCTGCTCGTTCATTCTCGTGAGTGTCTACATTCCACCGCAAGCGCACGTGACCACAGCTTTACAGAAACTCACTGATCTGATCACAGAGAGTGAACAACAACACCCGGACTCTGTTCTAATCATTCTCGGGGACTTTAATAAAGCAAATCTCTCCCGTGAACTGCCAAAATACAGACAGCACATCACATGTCCCACCAGAGACAGTAATATACTGAATCACTGTTACACAACAATAAAGGACGCATATCACTCTGTTCCACGAGCAGCTTTAGGACTCTCTGATCACTGTTTGGTTCATCTTATTCCATCCTACAGGCAGAAACTTAAGTCTGCAAAGCCTGTATTAAGATCTGTTAAAAGATGGACTAATGAAACAGAGCGGGATTTACAAGCCTGTTTCTGTCTCACTGATTGGACTGTTTTTGAAGCTGCGGCAAATGACCTGGACGAGCTCACAGAGACTGTAACATCTTATATCAGTTTCTGTGAGGACATGTGCATTCCTACCAGGACTCATCTATTCTACAACAATGACAAACCATGGTTCACTGCAAAACTCAGACAGCTCCGTCAGGCCAAAGAAGATGCTCACAGAAAGGTGGATAAAGTCTTGTACAAACAGGCCAAATACACACTGGAAAAGGAGATCAGAGCGGCAAAGAGGAATTATTCTGACAAGCTCAGGAACAAATTATCTTCCAGTGATCCTGCTTCAGTTTGGAAAGGTATGAAGGATATCACCAGTTACAAGACACCATCCCCCAGTGCTCTGGAGAATCAACACCTGGCAGACGACTTGAACAAGTTTTATTGTCGTTTTGAAAAAACACCCCACACCCGCTCCGGAACACCCCTCCACACAACCATTAACATCTTCAACAACCCTCCTCTCCCCCACACCTACAATTCAGATCAGTGAAGATGTGTGCCAGGTCTTCAGAAAGAACAAAAGAAGGAAAGCACCAGGCCCAGACGGTGTGTCAC
>NC_136739.1:33285199-33307699 GCF_936440315.1 Barbus barbus | reverse complement strand
GGAGATTCTGGGGAAGAACGCGGTCGAGGACGAAGGGAAAGGTCATTCTTAACCTCTGTTTTTAGACATTAATTAACCACACATACCTGGACTAGTTCAAGTTCTCGTTAAGTCTCATCTTGTTGGAGACACGGTCTGAATGCTGTTTGTTCTGATTTTCTGCTCTTTCTGTGCTTCTGCTTCTCCTCCGTCAGAGACTGAATTTTATTTACAGAAACCCAAACAGATTATATAGATTATATATTGGTGTTGTTTCTGTAGAGAACAGTGACATCACTCAAGCGCTGTCCAAGCTGACGGAGCCGGCGTCTGTTCCCATCCACAAGCTGTCCGTCTCCAGCATGGTGCACAGCGCGAGGAAACGCATCCGGAGAAACAGACACGCAGAGGAGTCGCCGCTCAACACCGACGTGCTCAACTCCATCCTGCTGGTGAGAGCATGCTGGGTATTCACACAGGCTCACTGTGAGGAAGAGGATGATGAAGAGCGATGCATTGGTCACATGATGCATCAGAGCAGACCGCAGTGTTGGGAGTAACGCTTAATATGAGTTACGTAATCCAATTACATATGTGAGCCTGGAGCATAATAGCTAAAAGCAGACTCCCCTTGTTTTGTGTGAACCCTTGGTGTTTCTAACGGACTCGATCCTAATGATCTGAGTGGTCTGTTCGGTTTATATTCAGTGAGCATATCAGCAATATATTTAGGTCCTGGGCCATTGAGTGACTTATAAACAAGTAAAAGTACTTTAAAATCAATCCTAAATGTAACTGGAAGCCAGTGTAAGGACCTGAGGACTGGTGTGATATGCTCAGATTTTCTGGTTCTAGTCAGAATCCTGGCAGCAGTGTTCTGGATGAGCTGCAGCTGTCTAATGGTCTTCTTGGGAAGGCCGGTGAGGAGACCATTACAGTAATCCACCCTGCTGGTGATAAAGGCATGAACAAGTTTCTCCAAGTCTTGACTGGAAACAAAACATCTAATTCTTGCAATGTTTTTGAGATGATAGTATGCTGATTTAGTTACTGCTTTGACATGACTACTGAAACTAAGGTCTGTCTCTAGAATCACCCCAAGATTTCTGACTTGATTTTTAGTTGTTTGACCCCCTAGAGTCAAGATATGCATTCACCTTGAGAACTTCATCTTTGTTTCCAAATGCAATGACTTCAGTTTTCTCCTTGTTTAACTGAAGAAAGTTCTGGCACATCCAACTGTTAATTTCATCAATGCATTGGCAGAGGGAGTCAATGGGGCTGTAGTCATTTGGAGATAAGGCTAGGTAAATCTGAGTATCATCAGCATAGCTGTGATAGGCAATTTGGTTCTTCCTCATTATCTGACTTAGTGGGAGCATATACAGGCTAAACAAGAGCGGTGCAAGAATTGAGCCTTGTGGGACTCCACATGTCATGGACATCCACTTAGACTTATGCTCTCCTATACTCACATAATAACCTCTCCCTTCTAAGTATGACCTGAACCATTGAGTGCCATCCCAGAAAGCCCGACCCAGTTTTCCAGTCTCTCTAAGAGTATGTTATGATCGACAGTGTCAAACGCAGCACTAAGATCTAGTAGTACCAGCACTGATATTTTGCCAGAATCAGAATTGAGGCGAATATCATTTATTATCTTAATGAGTGCTGTCTCTGTGCTGTGATGCGCTCGGAAACCAGATTGAAAATTGTCCAGGTATCCATTTGACTTTAAGTAGTTGTTCAGCTGATTAGAAACTACCTTTTCAATAATCTTACCTATGAAAGGAAGATTTGATATGGGTCTATAGTTGCTCAACATGGTGTTATCAAGATTGCGCTTTTTCAGAAAGGGCTTAACAACTGCAGTTTTAAGGGAGTTTGTATAAAGAGTAACTAAGTAATGCAGTTAGTTACTTTATGGAGTAACACAATATTGTAATGCATTACTTTTCAAAGTAACTTCCCGCACACTGGTAATAATACAGTAAAACAGTGTTGTGTGTCTTACTGAGCGAGGGCTGCACGATACATCTCAATGAAATCGCAGTCGTGATTAAAAAGCTGCGATTGTCATGCGTATCTTATCAGTGAAGCACAGTTCTGTGATCAGCAGTAAATCTCCATCTGAAGGCCAGAGAATCTTTCAGTCGGAGTTAAACCTTAGTTTAACGTAGTTATTAAGATTGATGTGGTTTGGAATTGGTCAAATGTTCTTGGAAAACAAATATGACCAGAATATCAACTTTCCTAATAATTCTGTAGTGTATGCTTTACTGCATCCAGTATAGACAGATCATAGTCAAAGTCACCTTTATTTCTATAGCGCTTTATACAGCTGAGCAGGGCTTGAACACGGACAAAAAAGTCAATCGGTTCACTCCGAGCAGAATCGATATTTTAACGTTTGCGTTCCTCTGTATTATTACCGTTCCGAAACCGGTTCGAGTAGAAATAACGGTTAATAAAAAATAAATAATTGTCTTTGCTTATAATAATAATAATAATAATAATAAAGTACAGTGTTTTCTTTACACAAAAATAAAAAGAAAGAAAAACATACAGAAAGGGATGGTATCTTAACCCGCTGCGCTTAGTCACAGCCAGTACAGCATCATCTTTTCTAGATTTTTGAAGGCAGATTTTTACATTTCTAAATGTAGGCTACTAAACAAAAGAAAAAATATATATTAATGCTTTAAAGACATTAAAGGGTTTTTTTAAGATATTAAAAAGTAAATTAAAGGTGAAACTGATGCCTACCTCTGTCACTCGACACGAATCCAAATGTGTCCATCTTCTCGACGTACACTAAAATATTATTTATTGGCTTTTACTTTCATCGACGTAAAACCTCATCCTTCACATCGGCTATATCAGCACAGTGAGGTCACGCTGAACGCAACAGATTGGACAACAGAGCACTGTACCTTTTTACACGTTCCTTTAACTGTATTTTATTTTAATAATGAATTGGCTGCAATGTCGCAAAAATATGTGTCTTTGTGCGCGAGGCGCCGGCGCGATATGGCCATACCAACGCTGGTTATACAGATGCAAGACATCATTCAAAACTGTCAAGCTATTGCAAAATAAAGAAAACTACTTTCTGCGTCTCGTTTTCCTTTCCGAGAACGTTGGAATGCGTCACAATGAACCGTAGGCCTAACTCTGCATATTTTTTTCTTTCGTTTTGTTAATCTGTCAGTGATTTATGTGAAATATATTTATAGGCATATATATTCCTTTTTATGTAAGCCTATAGGTTTATAGTGTTTTCTATACACTGTCGTCAGATAAACACTAACGCCGGTGTTCTGATGATTTGTGCTACTCTGGCAGATTTTGCTACCTCCCGTTAAATCAGAATTCATTGGCATTGCGACTAGAGTTCACAGCTGAGCGCGCGGGCATTTCACTCGCTGGATGCGTCAGCATCACATTTGCATAGTCTGTACTACTTGAATTCCTGATTGGTTGACAGCAAATTTCAAAAGTTAAATGGAACGATAAAATAACGTTATTAACCGGTTAATGGCCATTTCAAATTTTCGATTCTGTTCGGAACTATAAAATTTGATTTGGTTTCTGTCCCCGGTTCTGTTTCAGTCAAAATTTGGTTTGTTTCTGGTTTTCGTTGCTTGAACCGGTTCAGAGCCCTGTGGCTGAGATTGGTACAAAGCAGCTTTACAGTATTAAACAGGAAAAGAACAGAATCAATAATGCAAATTTCTGGTTTTGAAGATGTATGTGCATAAGAAAGAAATGGACAGAAATACAAGGTTTGTGTAAACAAACATCTTTGTTTTTAAAGCGCAGGTTTGATTGGTCATGTAAAATCATCAGGTTGGAGGTTTAAACAAATGGTTTGGATGTTTCTGCTCTTTTCCATCAGCATCATAAAACTCTGTTCTGCTGTGTTTGTGTTTGTCCATCAGTATCTGTTCCCGGACGCAGCTCTGGATAAAGCAGACTCGAGCAAAGTCAAATCCACGCAGGAACCGGCCCGAGAGTCGGAGGATTACGTGAGTCTGGATCAGATGCAGAGGATTGAACACGTCTCAGGTGATTCAGCTGTGTTCGAGCGCGTCTGACTGTGTTCTTCTCTTGACAGCTTCTCTATAATCAGCTGAAGTCGGCTCCGAGCGACAGTCTGACCTACTGTCTGGCCCTGTGCGTCTGTATGGTCAACTTCCATCACGGAGGCGTGCGAGCCGTGGCTCACCTGTGGCAGGAGTTTGTGCTGGAGATGCGCTACCGCTGGGAGAACAACTGCCTGGTCTACGGGTGACCGACTGCTTTACCTTCATACAGCATACCTTCTGTTATTATATACACTCGCTTCAGCTCGAGGTGGATTCTGATTGGCTGTCAGCGTTTTTATTAAGGCTGGGATTGAGACTAATTTCACGATTCGATTTAGATTTACAAGCTTTCGAGTCACGTTTGATCTTGATTTGATTCATTTAGAGATATAGGTACAAAAATCTAACTAATAAAACTGATGCTGTAAACTACACAATTAACTGATACATTACTATTATAAAGTGATTTGTAAACAAGTTTAAATTTCTCAAGGCAGTTTCATTATAAAAAAAAGTTATTTAACTTAATTCATGTCAGATTTATTCGAACGTACATAAAATATTGAAGAACAGGTTCAGTATAAATATAATGAATATGTAATATAGTGCATATATTGATCAAAATGCTCCTCTCTAGAGTTATTTTTAGCTGACTATCGAGTTTATGGTCATTGAATGTCTTTCCTGAAGTAAATGTGACGTTACTGGTGCCGTTCTGCGTTTGAATCACTGATTGATCTGTTAGAGGAGTCCTAATCCATTTCAGTTCTGATGTTCATTCATGTTTATTTGCTGCTGTAACTAGTAGTAAAGAGGAAGAGATGATGGCTTCCCTACAGCATCTGTCAGAACACAATAAAGAGCCACAAAACCACAGAGGGAATGAATTTAGTAATAAAACTGATGGAATTTCAAGGCTGAGACTGTTTAATATGAAAAAACACAAAGATTATTGCCATTTATTTGATGGCAGTGAATTATTGAATTATTGATATTTGATGAAGTTTTGAACTTAACTGAACTGAAAACAGCATAGATTTATTCTTGGGATTTAAGAATAGATATTGGTTCATCAACATGAGAATCGATTAAAATCGTGAAATTGATCGACCCAGCCTTAGTTTTTATCATTCGTCATCTGGAAAAATAGTTTAGAAAAAGATTCCAGCGATATTTCTCTGTGTCGTTATTGTTATAGTTGTGGACTATGCTGTTCTTTTAGAGTTAGAGTGATTATTATAGCTTTATAACTGTCATTATCTGATGTGTATGTGTCCTGGATCTCCTCTGATGTGAAACCGATTCACTGAAATGAATCAGACTGGCCTAATCTGTGCAAACGCTGTTAGTATTTCTGTGTAAACGCTCTCATACTCATGATTCCTGTCTGATTCAGAGCTAATGATGTTAATGGACAAAAAACAGGCACATAAAAATAGTCATGAATATCAGCTAAATATTGAATCTAGCATAAATATTAAATGTGTTTTTCCAGTGTCTGTAATGTATGTATTTACAGTTTAAAGACGCACTTGATTTTACTCACTCCTAGATGTTTGTAAGATTTGTTTAATTGATGGGCTAAGCAGACGTGATTGATCCGTGCCAGTAATCTTAAAGACTCGTCAGTATCTCCGTCTACAGAGCCGTGGCGTGGTGGTCTTGTGTGGAATGAATGTGGAAAGCGCAGGACTGACGCTGGTGTACCGGAGTCTGTCGGGAGCGAGCTGCAGTCGTTGATAACGCTCACCCCGCGCTCTGCGGCTCCCGGCCTCATTGTGTGCTAATGAGCGAAGCGTCTGACTGGAGTCTGCATGATTGTGTAATGATCTCCTCTGTGTTGCTCTTCCAGGCTGGCCGGCGGAGCTCCGGATCTCAGGTGTTGCCTCCTTCATCAGAAGCTGCAGGTGAAGCTGCTCTGAGACACTCGTTCATATCACATCTGCACCCCAGCCGGGAAAAAGTGCTCTTCCATAATGTACTATTTTCACGCACTAATTTTGTATTTAATATACTAAAAGTTATTCTTTAGTACTTTAGTGCATCGTTCCCACTTGTAGTACACTTGAACCCACTAGGGAATGAAAGATGGGTTCAAGTGTACTACTGGTGGTATATAAATACATTTTTTAAATACAGAGATGGTATGTTAAAAGCACATTTAGTTCATATTCACGGCGTCTCAAAATAGCACATTTTAGTACACTTATGTTACAAAAGATGTTCTTAAGATTATCTAAAGTACTAAAGTATAATGTTTACTATAAGTACAAAATTAGTGCATGAAAATAGAGCACTTTAAGTACATTATGGAAGTGCGCTTTCTTTGCTCCTGTGTCCCTCAAACACGTGATAGACATGTAAAATCAGACAGTCTTTGGCAGATTGAAATGAATAGCTGAACTCAACCTGTTTGTGAAAATGTCGTCATTTTTACTTCAGTTCCAGCGTTAAAAATGTAAATCTCATCTACTTTTGATCCAACTATACTGTAAATTTGTCCATTGGTTGTATTTCATTTTTCCACAGACATTATTTGTTTATTTTTATTTTTTTACAAATGATTGAAAACAGGCACATTATATCTAGTTAAAGTCAACATCAAAATTTACTTTATTAATGGGATTCAGTATTAGAAGAAAGTCACACAGGAAAATGACATGAGAGCAAGTCAATTATTGTTTATATATTCTGGGGTCAGTACTTTTTTTTTTAAACACATTAACACTTTTATTCATCAAGGATGCATTAAATGGATCAAAAGTGACAGTAAAGACATTTATAATGTTGCAAAAGATTTCTATTTCAAATAAATGCTGTTCTTTTGAACTTTCTGTTCATCTGTGAATCCTGAAAAATAAAATGTATCACAGTTTCCACAGAAATATTGAGCAGCACAACTGTGTTCAACATTGATAATAATCAGAAATGTTTGTTGAGCAGTAAATCAGTACATTATTATGATTTCTGAAGATCATGTGACACTGAAGACTGGAGTAATGATGCTGAAAATACAGCTGCAGATCACAGAAATACATTACAGTTTAAAGTGAAAGTGACGTGACATGCGGCGAAGTATGGTGACCCATACTCAGAATTCGTGCTCTGCATTTAACCCATCCAACGTGCACACACACACACACACACAGCAGTGAACACACACACACACACACACACACAGCAGTGAACACACACACACACACACACACACACACAGCAGTGAACACACACACACAGCAGTGAACACACACACACACACACACACACACACAGCAGTGAACACACACACACACACAGCAGTGAACACACACACACACAGCAGTGAACACACACACACACAGCAGTGAACACACACACACAGCAGTGAACACACACACACAGCAGTGAACACACACACACACACAGCAGTGAACACACACACACACACACAGCAGTGAACACATACAGCAGTGAACACACACACACACAGCAGTGAACACACACACACACACACAGCAGTGAACACACACACACACACACACACAGCAGTGAACACACACACACACACAGCAGTGAACACACACACACACACACAGCAGTGAACACACACACACACACACAGCAGTGAACACACACACACACACACAGCAGTGAACACACACACACACACAGCAGTGAACACACACACACACACACACACACAGCAGTGAACACACACACACACACACACAGCAGTGAACACACACACACACACACAGCAGTGAACACACACACACAGCAGTGAACACACACACACAGCAGTGAACACACACACACACACACACACAGCAGTGAACACACACACACACACACACAGCAGTGAACACACACACACAGCAGTGAACACACACACACACACACAGCAGTGAACACACACACACACACACAGCAGTGAACACACACACACACACACAGCAGTGAACACACACACACACACACAGCAGTGAACACACACACACACAGCAGTGAACACACACACACACACACAGCAGTGAACACACACACACACAGCAGTGAACACACACACACACAGCAGTGAACACACACACACACACACAGCAGTGAACACACACACACACACAGTGAACACACACACACAGTGAACACACACACACACACACAGTGAACACACACACACACAGCAGTGAACACACACACACACACACAGCAGTGAACACACACACACACACACACACAGCAGTGAACACACACACACACACACACACAGCAGTGAACACACACACACACACACACACACACACACACACAGTGAACACACACACACACACACAGCAGTGAACACACACACACACACAGCAGTGAACACACACACACACACACAGCAGTGAACACACACACACACACACACACAGCAGTGAACACACACACACACACACACGGAGCAGTGGGCATTTATGCTGCGGCGTCCGGGGAGCAGTTGGGGGTTCGGTGTCTTGCTCAAGGGCACCTCAGTCGTGGTATTGAGGGTGGAGAGAGCGCTGGACATTCACTCCCCCCACCTACAATCCCTGCCGGCCCGAGACTCAAACCCACAACCTTTGGATTACGAGTCCGACTCTCTAACCATTAGGCCACGACTTCCCACAGATATTTAACAGATATTCACATAGAAAATGGAAATTTTAAATCATAATATTTCACACTTTTTACTGTATTTTTTATCAAATAAATGCAGCCTTGATGGGAAGAATAGACATCTTTTAAAAGCATTCAGAAATGTTTCTGTCTGTTTAATGTGGCTGTGCACCCATCAGATGCTGAACTGCTGCATCGAGCGCAAGCGAGCGAGGGATGATGGGAGGAAGAGCGGCGCGTCAGACGGAGCCAGGAGCCGCGCGGGGCCCGCAGAGGCTTCTCCGGGGAAGTCCTGGGACTCGTGGAGCGACAGCGAGGAGGAGTTCTTCGAGTGTCTGAGCGACACGGAGGAGATGGAGACGGAGAAAAAGACGGCCAGTAAGAGCAAAGCTGAAGGTCGCCTGCAGCCACACGGCAAACTGACCCTTCTGAACTCCCAGGAGCCGCTCTACATCCCCGTCACACAGGTCAGGCCCTATACTGTGAGCCGGGGGGGGGTTAGAGGATGCTACATGCTTGTGCTGAACCCATCTGCTTACATTGCTTAGACTTAACTGTTTATTGAGTTTTATTTTGTGGAACAGTAGAACAAAACAAAAAGCAGCTGTACAAATTTAAAACCCACCCCAACCCATAAAACCCTTAAATTAAAAAATAAATAAAATTTAATAATAATAATAAACACATTAATTTATATTAATAGATAAATAACAATACAATAATTTTTTACAAAGATTTTAGAAAAGATTTATTAAAAGCTGAATGCCATGAATGTACAGTTTTCACGTTAGATGCATGTATACGAGAAATAGAGAGTTCCATCGAGATAATGTCCAACAAATACACCGTCCAGGTTCATCTGTCCATTGTGTGAGGAGGACTCCAACGGTTGACCAGCTGCTGTGAGAGCAGATAACAGTAAAGATCTTTGTTGGACAGACAAGGTGAAGTACCAAAAGTCATTCATGAAAAAATGGCGTGGAGTCAAACATATCTCAATACCCAACAAATATGAAGGTCCTTGGGAACAGAGAATACACTTAGAAGATGACAGATTCATATAAAAACGTTTCATTGGAGTCAAGTAAACCCTATGCAGCAGGGCTGGACTGGGAGTAAAAATCTGCCCTGGCATTCTGGCCCAGACCGGCCCACTACATACGATCAGAATACTACCCATGTTTGCACGCTCTTGAATATGTATACCAGCTCCTATTCCATAAAAGCACTGAAGCCATATAATAGGTAGGAAAGAGGGAGAGTTGACCCATTAAAAACTTCTAAAAAGTGTAATTTATTAATATAATAAAACTATAATCCACACTGATGAATCCTCAAACTATAGGCCTATATAGTTATGACATCCTGTGTATGTGCCTGTGTGTTTGAGGGAGAAAGGGAAGAGACATGATAAATAGTTGATCAGATGATCACTGTTTCCCATAGTATAGCATTAAATACACTGTACACTTAGTCAAATCTGTAAACTCCTTGGATGAACCTTTAAAAGCATTAGGCATCCTGTGTCTGTGTGTGTGTGTGCGTGTGTGTGTGCGTGTTTTTAAATCTTAAACGTACTGAAGTATTGAAAGTAAAAGTATAAGTAAATGCAAAATGGAAAAGAAGCATGCATATATATATATAAAAAATATTCATACATCCGGTACGTAGTGTCTTTCATTCCAACATAAACCATTTCTGGAATCTGCATCTGAAATAGCATTTAGATGTATTTACACAGTTTAATGTTTCTCAGAGGGGACATGGATGCATTTAAACTGCAGTTACAGATGCATAAATAGGCCTAATGTTGTGTTTTTAGCGTAAAACATTGAATACTGATATTTGAAATAATTTAAAACATGAAAAAATGTGAAATTAAAACTGCTAGTAGGTAACAGCAAAGACTTTGGTGACAGCAAGTGACCATTAATGAGTGAGTCATTCAACCGATTCATTCAAACGACTGATTCAATCAGGAACAGAGCATTTGACTGTTAATGAGTGAATCACTGAATCATTTATGCAACCGATTCATTCAAAAAGCAGATTTATTCAATAAGTACACCGTCCATTGCTCAGAGACGCAAAACAGTGCTGTGATATTTGTTTGGAATTATTTTCTTTGGCAAAATTTAGCAAAAACAAGCAATAAGTCTAAAATGTAAGTCACTTATTGCTTTGATTAGTTTGTGTAAAGGGTGAACAGGGAGTTGAGAGATCCAAGGCACCCCATACACCCGTAGGGCCGATCTAATGCGCCAATACATAAAGAAGGAGGTGCAGATTATATTGAGTTTTGAGATTCTGGAAGGATTTTAAACCACTATCATCATAGATATCTCCCAGAGTGTTTACTTTATTATGAGTCCATTGCAGACAATGAAATGGAGTACTGCCTGACAAAAAGTTATTATTGTGGTATTCCAAATCTGAATATGACAGACTAGGTAAATCAAGGTTGGACAGAAAAGATGCAAAAGAGTCAGGGTCACCATCAGCAGAAGAAGTATAGAGGTTAGAGTAAAAAGATCTTAATGTCTTTTGGGTCTGTCATAATGAGCCCAGATTGGGATTTCACTGCTGAAATATTAGCAAACTTTTCATTGTTGCGTAATCTTAGGGCTAAAAGGTGGCTTGGTCTACTCCCATGAAAATAATAATTCTGCCTGGATCTTTGGATCAGGAATTCTGCCCTGGATTTCAGTAACGTCTGGACCTAACTGCCATGATTTTACTGAGTGTATTGCTGATTATCTCTAGTCAGATTCTGGAGCTGTGATTCCAGTTCAACTATCTTTTTGTGTTGGTTTTTTTGAAGGAAAGAGGCATATGAAATTGAGTTATTCCTTATAAATCTTTTAACTGCATTCCAAAGTGTTTGAGGATCATCCACTGATCAAAAGTTTTCATCCTGTAACAATTTAGGGTTAAATCGCCATCTAGTGGCACGAGATGGCCGAGGGATCAAAGATAATCTGCACAAATTTCCATCATGATCCGACAAAGATACAGAACAGATATCGGCATCACGAACAGCTGAAGATGAAGTAGAAATTAAAATAGTCAATTCGCGAATAGGATTTATGAGTAGCAGAAAAGAAAGTGAAAGACTTAGCAGAAGGATTTAATAAATGCCAACTGTCCACCAACGAGGATGAGGTTACACATTGCTGAAGTTTGTCAGAACACAAAGCTTGAGAGTGATTCCTTTGGTCCAGATCTATCTAGGGTATGCTACATTACAGAATTCATATCTGCACCCAATACAATTTCAAAATCTGAAAACTTCAAGAGATAGGTTGACAAAACAGAGAAATAAAGTAGGGTCAGGATTATATGACAATATTCCTATTCTCCACTATTATTTTTATGTGTTATTCTACCATTTGTATCACAACCTTTCTCTAAAATAGTAATATTTAAAGTCCTCCGGATCAATATTAGGACACCCTTGGTTTTAGTATCTGAAGAGGAGTGAGATACCACTTCATAAAACTTATTATTACACCTGCGTATATCCTCCTCTTTCAAATGGGATTCTTGAACTAACACTATATCAGTCTTTCTTCTCAATAAATCCAGGAAACCTGTACGTTTGTGAGGGCCATTTAGCCTATTAATACTACAACTCAGCATATTAAGGTCAGTCATAGGTATCAAACAGAATTACTGCATAATTAGACAAAATACAAGTTTGAGAATAAAACCAGTTGAGTCTACCATTAAACCACCCCCCACCCTCCCCGTTACCATTCAAAAAAACAAACACAATCCCATGAACTATGGCAGATCAAACCAAGAACAAACCTTGATCTGCCAGCACCGCTTAATATGGTCCGTGGCGTCACCAAACCCTGCGCATTACTGAAGCACCAACATTGGACCCCATAGTCACATATCAACTAGGTAGTATCTCTATTTAAAAAAATGGAAAGAAAAGAGATAAAGAATACAACTAAAATAAATAAAATATCATAATCAGTAAGCAATACTGTATGCACAATGAACTATGAATTAAGAAGTGAACATTAAAGTGAGCAGTGAAGGAGATCGTCCTAACCATTTAGAGCATCTCTTCTCCGATTAGACAGCAAATGTCCAGCTGAAGATCACTGAGAGTTGGTGGATGAATGGGATCTGAGAACATCTCTTGCTTCTTCTGGGGAGCGTAGCATTTTAGGTTCACCTTGATTGAGAATGACCTTCAGCGCTGCAGGATAAAGGAGAAAATTCTGGATGCCAGCGTCTCTCATCTCCTTCCTAATTGGCACAAATTAACTTCTTCTTTTTGCGGTGACCGGAGAAAAATCTGGAAAGAAAGACAGCGTTGCTCCGTCGGAAGTTTTCACCGGGGTGTGAAGTCTGGCGGCCCGCAGAATGAGCTCCCTGTCCGTGTACCGCAGCAGTTTAAAGATGAAAACCCATGGTTTAGCGCGATCTGAGGAGAGTCTTGTGTACACACGATGCGCTCGCTCCATTTCAATCTCTTTGTCCGCCAGAGACGGGAGCCACGTCGGTAGAGATCTTTTCAAAAAGCCATAGGGTCGTCCTTTTCGGAACCTTCAGGCAATCCAACCAGACACAGATTGCTGCTCCTATTGCGCTCCTGTAAGTCCACAACCTGTTCCACAGCAGTACCCTTCTGTACAAGTCATTGGTGTTTGGTGAAGAGTTTTTGGCTCAAGGTCTGCATATAAAGTCACACCAGAGGAGTTCAGCTGGGATCAGGACTTGTCTTTCTGCAGACCAGTCCAGTTCTTCCACACTGACTCAATCAATCATGTCTTTCTGAACCGTGTCTTATACACAGAGACACTGTCATGTTAGAATAGAAAAGGGTTCTGGCCAGACTGTTGCTATAATATTAGAAGCACACAATTCCCTAGAATATCATTATATGCTTCAACATTAAGATTTGTACTCATGGAAATGACTCCTTATAGCTGGTTGGTTTGGTTCATGTGTTATAACTCTTAAAGGAAGGTTTCCTTATGGGAAAATGAATGTAAATAATACTTGCAGAACGGGGTGGCTCTGATGCGCTGTGTTTGACCGAGAACAGCAGCCTCAAACACACACTCATTTAAGAGCAGTCGCTTCGCAGAGCTCTTCTGGTCATCTACACACTGGAGTGTGTTTCTGTGGTGCAGACACTCTCACACATGTCCAGCGCCGTCTGGAGGCATTCGCTCACTCCATCAGTCACATGATGAATAATTAAAGGAGCAGCGGACACCTCACTTCTTCATCTGTCACAGATCGCTGATGGACAATCAGTGTTTCTCTGCAGCTGCTCTTCTCAGTCTCTCTGTATATTCTCACATTGGACCTGCGTCTTCATCATCATCATCATCTTCTTGGCACTTGGATAAACTGCAGCAGGTGAACGTGTGATGCCAGTGCTGGATTAACCATATCCATTTCTCATTTTTTTAAGTGATCTTTATTTTGATGAACTGATATTTATTTATTTGAACCCAAGATCGATTTTTTTAGTCTGTTTTGTTTTCAGTTGTTGCGTGAACAAAACTTCACTAAGCATAATTTGTAGCTTCTGCCATCCAATAAACGCAGTAAGTTTTGTGCTTTGTTACTTTTGAAATGTAACAGTCTCAGTTTTTATATTATGTCCATTTTATCACTAAATGCAATGACTGCTGTTTTGTAGCTGACAGCTGCTGTAGTGAAGCAATCATCTCTTCCTCTTTACTACTAGTTACAGAAGCAAATAAACGTGAATGAACATCAGAAGAAACTGAACAACTCGCTGAAATTAAACATGAATCATGTTTCAACCGCGGAAAGACGTCAATAAGACAAATTGTGAACTATGTCAGGAAAGATGCGCTCTGTGTGATAGAATAGGCCTGTGACGAGAACAGTTGCTTATGCCAAGCGCATGTGAGGGCAGATGAGCGGAGAAACTCTCACAGGGGCTTTCTGTGTAATCGGTGTGGTGGAGCACAACGAGATGTTAAGATTGCACTGGAGAACAAGAGAGAGGCTTGTTTGAGTGCAGGAAGATGAAACATGCTGTTTGTAACATCAGTGCTGTTATACGAGACGTGACAACAACAAACGTCTCAAACTCTTCCACAGTCTTTATTGGATTAAAGCAGACCGTTTCATTCCCTGTTCTTTATGCTGTGTTGTGATTTCCTCTGGGTGCGTGCATCTTTACTTGTGTTTTCATCTGTACGGCTGAACAGACTCTTTAAATCATGAAGGCCATGGAGCTGTGCAGGATGTCGTTCAATCCTCAGTTCTGGCCTTCTTGGTTGTAGATGATGTCAGTGCATTCCATAGTTTGACATCAGATTACTACTTTTAGTCATGTATGTTTTCATAGGAGAAATAAAGCTGTTGTTCCTTCACAATGAGGCACAAAGGCATTTCCAGAACCTTCACCTAGGGCTGCTTGATTGACAAAAATCATACAATTATACATTTCTCTTTTATGACAAAAATCATTAGGATATTAAGATCATGTTCCATGAAGATATTTAGTACATTTCCTACTGTAAATATATCAAAACTTCATTTTTGATTAGTAATATGCATTGCTAAGAACTTCATTTGAACAACTTTAAAGGAGATTTTCTCAATATTTAGATTTTTTTGCTCCCTCAGATTCCAGATTTTCTAATAGTTGTATCTCAGACAAATATTGTCCTATCATAACAAACCATACATCAATGGACAGATTTATTCAGCTGTGACCCTGGAGCACAAAAGCAGTCATAAGGGTCAATTTTTTTAAATTGATATTTATGCATCATCTGAAATTAAAGCAGATGAAATTATTAATACAATGTATTAGGGATGTAACGGTATGAAAATTTCTAATCACGATTATAGTGACCAAAATTATCACGGTTATCAGTATTATCACGGTATTGTTAAAATGTGCTGGAGATGTTCAAAAAGTACCGAAACATAAATCACTTCACCAAGTTTCATACTTAAAAATCAACAAACAGCAAATAAAATGACTTTTTGTTTGCATAATCACTAAAACAATAACATTACCAGTGAGGTCTGGATTTTAAATGACAATTTGACTGACAACAGTTTAATAGCATGTTCAAATAAATAATGTAAATGTTCAAATAAAGCTTTGAAAAAGTTTAACATAAAAGGTAGACCACACATTTCAGCCTTTAAAGAAAAGGGTTAAATTAAAATGATAATTAATAAATGATTATATGTATTTTATCGGCTCCATAAATAATCCTATATAGCATATCTGAATTGTTTAAATGTACATAAGTTTGTTTTTCATCAACCGGTTAAAATTTACAGCAGGTCATGCAAATTTGGTAAATTTTTTGGCCAGACAGAAACTGCACACAGACTGAATGTAAATAAGTGTCTGTAAATCCACTCTCTGGCAGCAGGTGGCGCTTTATACGGAAAAGCTGAATTACAGCTGATTCCTGTGAACTCCGCGAACACTTCCTTTAGGTATTAAATGGAGCTAAGATGAAAACAAAATGCCATCGAATTGTTTCTGAAGACAGTCAGATCCTTCAGAGGTACATTCATATGATTAATTCATTGATATATTAATTTGTATAATTCCCTAAGCACTCTTTTAAAACCTCCCAGCTTTTCCGCCCTATTTTCACTCAGAACGAAACTACTGTGCTGCTGTGCGCACGTGAGACTGTTACTGAAAACTCTGCTTTATGCTGGACAGTATTTATTTATCGCGAGTTGTTTAAATCACGGTAATCGAATACGGTTTTAATGATAATTAAAATATGAAACGGTAATACTAACCGCGGGGAATTTTATCATGATTTATCGTCAAACCGGTAATCGTTACATCCCTACAATGTATTGTTGTCTATTGCTACAAATATGCGTGTGCTATTTATGACTGCTTTTGTGCTGCAGGGTCTCGCATACAAAATCCTCAAAATTATTGAAAATAAATAAGCTGTCAGTAATAAAAAGCAAAGGACAAATACTATAGAATAAAAAATATATACAAATGAAACAATGTGCATTGTTTTTTTATGTCTAAAGTATTCATTTATCAGCCTGCTACAGAAATTGAGTAATCTAATGTAAAATAAAACAGCATAGTCTTCGCTGTAAGAATGAAACTTTCTTTGTTTCTTATTAAAGCTACACAAGTTCTTCAGTTGAGAGCAATGAGTGATTTTCTGTATTTTTTTTATTAATATTAAGCACACAGTCAGCAGCAGGAATATAGCTGCTGTCTCTTTAAGAGCCGCACTGATCCAATTTACTGTTACACACATTTTTATTCTCAACTCTTTGTGTTCATTTATTACATAACCTTCACCCTCTCTGCTCCTGCAAACCTCCATCAGAACTGACGAAACATCACAACTTTCAGCTCAGAAAAACACCTTTTCCACCCCACAACCCTAAACCAATGCGCTGGCAAAACTAAACTAAACAAACTGCACTTCTCTTCTGCTGTTTCTTTTTGTTTTGTTTATCTCTAAACGTGGCATTAAGTACTGTGAATACTGTGTGGTTGTAAATCACCTTGGATAAACGAATCTGCTAAATTGCAAATGTTTTGGGGGTTTTTTGCATCGTATTTTTCATCAGTGAAATGTAGTGAGTGGCGTGCTGGTCATAGCTGCTGTTATTGTGCCGCAGGAGCCTGCGCCCATGACTGAAGACCTGCTGGAGGAGCAGTCCGAGGTTCTGGCCAAACTGGGCACGTCAGCGGAAGGAGCGCATCTCCGTGCCCGCATGCAGAGCGCCTGCCTGCTCTCAGACATGGAGTCCTTTAAGGTGAGCTGTTTGCTTGGCAGTCAGAGGTCTAAAGGTTATGATAACACTGCATGCTGGAGTGAGAAGTGAGCATCTCCACATGCACAGCAGACGATCACATCTCCTTTGATTTGAGTCCTGGCAGCAGATCGCTGTCACCCGTAATTCACTGTGTGTCCAGCTGATGTCCATCATTCTGACCGCTGTCAGCTGGAGGAACATCATCTCACACGAAGGCCTGAAATCACTGGTGTAGGTAAACAGTGAAGTACTAGTAAAGACCAGCAGTGATTATGAGCTGAGTGTTCTTCACTGCTGTTGATAATGCAGATATTATTGTTATGTTTCTGGTTTGGACAGATGATTTGGTTTTATTAAAGCCCTCAGTTCTGCTGTACTTATGTGAAGAATGTGATTAGAGGAAGTCAGTGTTTTTCTCTGTATTATTCCCGTCTCTGTGTCAGATTAAAGCAGCGGCGGTGCGAGCGGCTCGTTTGGGCCGAATGCACAGGTTTCTATGGAAGCCCGTTTCCGTCACTGAATAAAAATTCAAAAAGGTATTTGCGTCTTTTCCCAGAGTTGTGTGATATAAAATTGCAATTGTAAGAAAATATAAGTCATCTTTTTTCCTCAGAACTGGACTTCATAACTTGCAATTGCTAGTTTATATCCCACAATTCTGAGAAAAGAAGTCAGATATGTAAGATATAAAAAGAATTACGAGGAAAAAGTCAAAAATTAGAAAGTCAGAAATGGGATCAGAGTTGCAAAAAAAGTCATAATTGCTAGATTTAAACTCGCAATTGCAAGAAAAAAAGAATTGCATGGAAAGTCAAATTGTGTTTGTCTCATAGTTCTGAGAAAAATAATCTGAATTGAGAGATAAAAGGTAGCTTTTTTTTGTACATTTTATTCAGTTGCAGAAACGACCTTCCATAGATTTCACATGCCAGTGCAGAAAGGAGAAGCTCGCTCCGCACGGCAACAGAGAGCAGATTATATAGCTGCCAGACAATAGCTTCTCCTGCTCTTGTCTTCAACTCACTGAATCTTTTATAGGCTTCACCTTTTAAAAGCGCCGCTTGGCAGAAGCCAAAGGGAGAAGCATCATTCATTTTCATAAGCACATTATTTTCCATCCCTCTCTGTGGGATAACGGTGAATTATCCCGCAGCGTTATGCCGTGGACAAACCCCAGAGATTAAGGAACGAGGGATTTGTGTGGGAATGGAGCGTTCTGTAAGCACAGCGAGCACAGCCTCGTTTCCCACTCCTCCTCACGCGCCGTGAAGCCAGAATGCTCGTTTCTGAACACCGGGGGGCGAGACCGATGTGGAAAGGTGACATTTTGTGTCTATTTTGCCTCGCTATAGCTTGTTCAACTGCCCTACAAAATGCTCTAATTTCCACACCAGCTCGTCTTATTGCAGCGATGGACCGCTGTGAGCGCAGCCGCCGCAGTAAATGGCCCCTTTAGCTGAAGACGGCCTCTAAATTTAGCAGCAGCGCTGTCTGTAATTGTGCTTAGCCAAGCATCATTTGGCATTTTGGCTTTAATTACCATCTCCCTCCGGGTAGAGAGCAGAGAGAGCCCGATATGATGAATGGGCCGTCTTAGAATCTGACAGCGCTGGAGGACGGGCCGTCAGACATCTGCTGCAGCGCTAGAGATGATCAGATCAACCTGAGCTCAGTGACTCATCACACACTACAGCTTCACCCTGGATTCAGATGTGAGGAGGATTCGGCCCGACCGCTTTCACAGGGTTCAGGAAGCTGTTGCTAAGGTGTTGTGGGTGGTTGCTATGCCATTTCTTTATGAATGATGTCTGATGTGAGGAATCGGGGGTTGTGCTGCTGTCAGTGTTGTTGTGGATCGGTTTTTGGAAGCAGCACACAGTGGAGATCTGACATGGAGTGTGTTTGTGTGTGTGCCTCGCTAAACTCTCATCATTATGCCTGCTTGGTGTGTCTCTCAGTAATTATGGAGTATGAAAGCACTCAGGACTTCAGCGACCGATAGAAAGGTCATCCTGAGGAAGTCTGAGTCTGTAGCTCATTTACAAAAGTTTACATCTCACTGATGCTTGAGTCACACACCAATAAATACACAACTGTATCAATAAATACACACACCAATAAAACACAATCACACCAGTGATACGCTTTGTGAGAGTGTGTCTGTGTGTGAGAGATAGTGTGTGTGTGTGTGTGTGTGAGAGTGTGTGTCTGTGTGTGAGAGATAGTGTGTGTGTGTCTGTGTGAGAGTGTGTGAGAGTGTGTGTCTGTGTGTGAGAGTGAGAGATGGTGTGTGTCTGTGTGTGTGTGTGTGTGTGTGTCTGTGAGAGAGTGTGTGTGTGTATGTGAGAGTGTGTGTCTGTGTGTGAGAGATAGTGTGTGTGTGTGTGTGTCTGTGTGAGAGTGTGTGAGAGTGTGTGTCTGTGTGTGAGAGTGAGAGATGGTGTGTGTCTGTGTGTGTGTGTGTGTGTGTGTCTGTGAGAGAGTGTGTGTGTGTGTATGTGAGAGTGTGTGTCTGTGTGTGAGAGATAGTGTGTGTGTGTGTGTCTGTGTGTCTGTGTGTGTGTGTGTGTGTGTGAGTGTGCGAGTGTGTGAGTGAGAGATAGTGTGTGTGTGTGTGTGAGTGAGAGATAGTGTGTGTGTGTGTGTGTGCATGCGCTAGCATGAATTTGAGTGTGCACGAGTGTGTGTGGGTGTGTGCATGTTTTGTTATTGTCATGGGTCAGATGATACAAAACATAGTGATGGTGCTAAAAACAGGCTTAATTTTCTTTAAACCTGTTTCTTTAATTGAATGTTAACAAACATTCCTTGTGTTCATGTATGACATTAAACTGTGTGTGTGTGTGTGTCCACAGGCAGCGAATCCCGGCTGTTGTCTGGAGGATTTCGTGCGCTGGTATTCTCCGAGAGATTACGTGGAGGAGGAGGTGGTGGATGAAGCGGGACAGACTGTTATACAGGGCGCCCTGAGCGTCCGCATGAAGATCCCGGGGAACATGTGGGTGGAGGCCTGGGAGACGGCCAAAGCCACTCCGGCCCGCCGACAGAAGAGGCTGTTTGATGACACCAAAGAGGCTGAGAAGGTCAGAACCCTGAGAGTGGACATGTTCATTTCGAGCCACACAAACATGATCATTCTGTCTTTATCTGCTCACACTCGCGCGCTATCAAACACACACGTGTCCCATGATTCCCTCAGAGCAGCCAATCAGAGCACAGGCCTGCTGGAAGTGGGTCAGAAGGCGAGTGGCAGGTTGAGTTCAGTAAACGCTGGCGTCCGTGAAGGTCGCGTCTCTTTCTCTCCTTCAGCCGTCTGTCGCGTCCTCGTGGGGAAGCTGCAGGATTTACTCTGATTTAATTTCCTCTGCTGTGTTTTGCTCCAGTAACGTGTCCTCGGTGACAGTTGTGCATGTGTTCTGCAGACCGTACAGTAAAAACCTTCCCAGCGGCCCACTGCTTCTGTGATGCTCAACCTAAAATTACACCTACAAATAAATTAATTACATTACTTTATTACACTTACTGTTAGAAAGGTTATATTAGAAAAATGTTACATTTTAAATCATTTACAGTCAGAAACGTTGTATTCAAATAATGATTAAACTGCTTTAAATTATTTATTAGCTTTAAATGTTTGCATTAGAATTAGCTTTCCTGCTATGTTGCTATCTTGGTTTTCCAAATAAAAGCCATAGCAATGTTTCTTGAATATGTTTTGCATTATAAGTCCGATGCCTCTTTCTTTTTGGAATTATTGCTTGAGTAGACGCATTTGTCTTTTCACTTCCCTTAATTATAACATCTCTAGTGCTATTTTTAAATGTTTAGTCAAGCAACAATGTTAATTATGTAATGTATGTCTATAGGGATTAAAAATGAATGGGTTCTAAGTAAAAACAGTAGGCTACTTTTCCTGTAGTTAGAATGAAATAAAACATTAGGCTACTTAGGCTAATAAAGCGAGTGTGTGAGCGAGTGAGCATGAGCGAGTGTGTGTGCGTGAGCGAGCCTGAGTGTGTGTGAGCCTGAGTGTGTGTGTGTGTGTGTGTGTGTGTGAGCGAGTGTGTGTGTGTGTGAGCGCGAGCTTGAGCTTATGTGAGCGTGTGTGTGAGCCTGAGTGTGTGTGTGTGAGCCTGAGTGTGTGTGTGTGTGTGTGTGTGAGCGTGAGCGAGCGTGTGTGTGTGCGAGCGTGAGCGAGCGTGAGTGTGTGTGAGCGCGAGCTTGAGCTTATGTGAGCGTGTGTGTGTTTGTGTTTTATCTTTCCTCACACTGACAAAACATAATCGAGGAACATAATCGACTGTAAAAATTACCTTGTTTTGTGTTTTAGGTCAGTGTAAACTCTCCAGTAAGTTAGTGGTGTGGTGTGTGTTACGGTTATTTGAATGAGATGATGATGATGTGTGTGTGCAGGTGCTGCATTACCTGTCGCAGCAGAAACCGTCGGATCTGACGCGGCACCTGATGCCCTGTGTGCTGCATGCTGCTCTGCTCAAGATCAAGGAGGAAGGTCAGTGTGAGTCTCTAAACTGTAAATACAGTGTGTATGATGTCTGTAAACGAGATCTCTCCTGCAGAGACGGCTGAAGACATCGCGTCGGTGCGTAAAGCTCTGCAGCAGGTCACCGCTCACGCCAGCAAACTGCTTCGGCACCCCATCCCCGACTTCAAGAAGCTGGAGGTGAGAGTCACGATAAACTGAGCATCTCCATTCTCCCACCATTCTGAACTAAACTAAATAATGTGAGACAAAATATTAGGTCTAATTGCTGCAGTCTGTAGAAGTTAGTGTTGCTAGTGCCACTGCTCTCAAACGCTAGTCTGGAGCCCTCATATATGTATTTAAAATACAATATTTAAAACACTATATTTTACTAAAATTATGAAAATGTGGTTATGACTCACTCATAAATACTTCACTTGTTTCATTACAGGATAAGTCAGTGTTTTGAACAAATCTCTTGAATGATTCAATGACAAACACATTTTTTAACAGTCACCTGTCGCCAGCTAGTGATGAAACGATGTAGTCGACGCG
>NC_136739.1:33170199-33280199 GCF_936440315.1 Barbus barbus | reverse complement strand
TTATTGTAGCATTTATTGCCATAATTAAGCACATTTCCTCTCCCAACTAAAGTTGTTCTCAATAACAGGCGTTTATTAAAGGCAGTAGTCATACTGTAATGTATAAATATCACACAATTTAAATTCCAGTCACACTTATTTCTATAGCGCTTTATCCAGTACAGATCACTTCAGAGCGGTTTCATAGCAATAAACAGGAAAATAACAGAGTCAGTGATGATTCTGAATCTACTTAGGCTTACGATGCTTTTGGGAAACGCAGCCCTGATCAGTGATGATTCAGTTCAGGTCTTTTTTTTCACATTTCAAGATTGTAGTCATTATGAAAAAATGTGCTTGATTTAAAATATTGCTACAAAAAATCTTAATGGTTTTAAAAATAGGCTTCATTTTTCTTTGTGCATTTTTCTCAGATTTGTTTGTGAAATGTGAGATGCACTCCTCGCGGCTCGATCTGACGCATGCGGCACGGACTGAACGTTTACAGATGCTCTTATTTGGCCCTGTATTTTGTTGTTTTTCTTCATTTTTTGTTTTTGTTTGTTCTTTCCTAACACCGCTTGTCTGTCGCTCGTCAAGTTGGCCGACTCCAGCGACGAGGTAAAATCCAACATCTGACACTGACACCATTATGATGTACATCAGTGAGAACCTGTAGAATATCTGAACTCTAATGGCTGTGTTTGATCTGCGCTCTGGTGGTTGTTGATGCGCGGCAGGGCTTCCTGATGGACGTGGAGGTTGGTTCAGTAGAGATAGACGTCATGTTCTGCTGTAGTTCAGTCTGGTGTTTGTGCTCTGGGTTCAGAACCACGAGCTCCACAGCATTTGTGTAGCAATGTTCATTATCACCCAAAATTATTTCAGCTGTCTGTACCAATACCTGTAAAATTTCTCTGTTCTCCGTTCCAATTTTGGCACCAAAGCAAAAAATGTTTTTTTTATTAATTTAGATAAAAATTGTTTAATAATTAAATTAATAATTCAAAAAAAATGTAAACATTAGTATGTGTCCTTCAAATATTGCTCAAATAATTGAGATGGCCAATCAAATCAAAGTAGGCGGGGTTTACTGTTCACAGAAGCAGAGCATGAATTCCAGTGCAAAGCATCAGTTTTACATTGAAAGAGTTACAAATCATTTAATATTAGTCAACTGTTTTACTATAGAAATGACCGACAGCTATATCCAGTGATCCAAACTACTCGACTGTTTTCCTCAAATATGGCCATTTTGAGAGAGAGAGAGATTAAAGTAGTCTCTCTCTACAAACAATGAAGCTTTGAGTTTACTTCAAACACAGCTCTTTTACCTCCCTGTTGCTGAGAAATATAATTGATTTTAATTATTGTAATTTGCATTGTTCTTTTTGTATTTCTGTATTATTGTAGTGCTTTAGGCTAATATTAATTATTTTTTATTATTATTATAATGTAGTGATTCAGTATTTAAGCTATTTTAATAGTAAAAGTCGTGGGGCGACGTTGACTGAAAGTAATATAGAACATGGGGGGCAACTATGTGTAATATGTGTATATATATATATATACATATGTGTCCCTGCAGCACAGAAGCAGTCATCAGTAACACAGGTATATCTGTAGCAATAGCCAACAATACATTGTATGGATCAAAATTATACATTTCTCTTTTATGACAAAAATCATTAGGATATTAAGATCATGTTCCATCAAGATATTTAGTACATTAACTACCATAAATATATCAAAACATAATTTTTGATTAGTAATATGCATTGCTGAGAACTTCATTTGAACAACTTTAAAGGAGATTTTCTCAATATTTAGATTTTTTTGCTCCCTCAGATTCCAGATTTTCTAATAGTTGTATCTCAGCCAAATATTGTCCGATCATAACAAACCATACATCAATGGAAAGATCATTTATTCAGCTTCAGATGATGTATACATCTCAAATTAAAAAAATTGACCCCTATGACTGGTTTTGTGCTCCGGGGTCAAAGGGCCTCGGTGTGACTGAACACAAGCGAAGCCTCAAAGCGTTTCCATTCTCATGAAGTGGTTTTTGTTGCTGATGGACGTCACAGCTTTGCAATTAGTGGAATTTGTTCCTGTGTGGGAAAAAAATAGATTGCGTCAATTTGCGGTCGCAACGTGCTGGTTTGAGTCTCGCCGAGAGCGTTTGCTGAGAGGATCCTCTGACTCTCAAATGTGTTTTTTCAGCTGGACTGATGTGAAATCTGATGTGTTGTGTTGGATGTGTTCAGGCCGCCCTGCTGGCGCCGCTGGAGGACGAGACGGGACGCTCGGGAGGGACGGACGACAGGAAAGTGGTTCCGGATTTTCCGCCCCCTGCTGGACGGGAGGTTCTGCTGCGCACCTGTGTGCCGCGGCCCGCGCCGTACTCCAAAGCCCTGCCGCAGCGGCTCTTCTGCGTGCTGATGCGGGACGAGTTCAGGCTCGCCGGCGCCTTCTCCTCCGACACCTGCTTCTTCTGAGCGGAGCGCCGGAGAAACAGGACGGAATCAGGCCGCTGGTGCGGCGGTCTCCTGCTGGACTCCTGTTCTTAGAGTTAAAAAGAGTCATTCTAAAACACTTAACGTGGCTTAATGCATTAAGTGTTTTTAAAAGACCAAACGCATTAATAAAGCAGATGTATTTATATACATAATAAATATACACAGTACACACACACAGTATGTAAACACAAACCTTTATTCTGAATGCGATTAATCGTTTTGCAGCCCTAGTTAAGACTGTTTTTGAAAGACCAGACTCTGTAAACACATTATTAATAAATCATACTATATACAGACAGGCAGAGCCCATAATAAAACACAGTTTTAATGCATCCACATTGGTGTTTTCCTTATAATGATTTTCTATGGGAGGACAACACTAAACGCGTTGCGTTCGTATACTGACTCATCTGCTCGTCTGAATATAGTATGATTTATTAACACATTTACAGAGTTTGGTCTTTTAAAAGCACAGTCTTAAAGCATTAAGCCAGAGTTAAGTGTTCTAGAATGTCCCGTTAAAACGCTTCACATGTATTTGTGGGAAATGGTTTCTGGATCAGCACTCCGAGGGTCTCATCAGCTCTAAAATGGTTTTATATCTGTTGGGTTTCACACATGCTAATAATATCTGTTCCCCTACTGTGTGCTTGATGAGAGCAGCTCTAGATTGAGTTCACAACGCTTTGCCTTAGGAAACATCACAACTCGCGCACGCACACACTCACACACACACACACACGCACTGACTCACACACACACACACTCACACACGCACTGACTCACACACACACACTGACTCTCTCACTCACACACACACTCACACACACACACACACACACACACACTGACTCTCTCTCACACACACACACACACACACACACACTGACTCACACACACACACACACTGACTCTCTCACTCACACACACACACTCACACACACACGCACATACACACTCACACTCACACACACACACACGTTAGAGAGTAAAGTCCGGATCGATGTTCAGCATCATGTTATCGGTCTGTGTTGTGATCAGACAGTATATTGCTCTGATCGTCTCATCAGATGTGCTTCTGCTCGAGCGTCAGGTTCATTAATGTAGGCCTGTGTTGTCAGTCTGTAGAATGAAGTGCTGTTAATTATCCGTGACGATGTCACGCGTCTGACCAGGATCTAAATGTCAAACCAATGTAAGAATTTCCAATTCAGACTTAAAAATAAAATGTCTGAGCATAATTAGGCTCTCCAGCCAAACTTGTTATTGTCGTTGTTCTCGTTTCATGATCATTGCCTCATTGGCGCTTTGTGCCGCTCGCGGTGCTTTAATTGCATTAAGGGCTTTAAACGACACTGACGTTAATACACGGGACGTTAGTTTGAGAAACTTCTGCTCCAGATCAGATCAGACCAGCGGTTTGGATCCAGCTGATAAACAACTTGCTGAACGTCTTACGAGCCTCAAAACTTTACGTTTATATTTATTATGCAACACCAAGGTCATGGGTTCCAATCCCACGGGAAGCAAGAACTGATCAAATGTTTTTGAATGCAGATAGTCGCTTTGGATACAAGCATATGACAAATACATAAAAATGTAAATGCTGCTTCATTGCAAAATGGTATTTCTTATATTGGTAGTAGATGGTGTTGTCATAATTACGGAGACTAATGAATCAGACGTCTTGCACATGCTCAGAAAATGTGTTTCTCAAAATAAAGTGCACTCAAAAAATATTAAGACTTAAATTTAAGGTTTATGCATTTGAACTGCATATAAACTCCATTTGGACTGCAGAGTGTTAACAATCTTAATGTGATACATATGTGTCAGTCATGCAGGTCAGATTTCTGCTGTAGTACCAATAAACTGATAAATATATAATAATGAATGTTTTAAATAATCAATAACCAGCTTATGTATTAATATATTTCTCCTTTCTATCTATCTCATGCATTCATTCTTTTTAACTAAATAAATTTGCGCCGATTCTAAGCAATGTGAATAAGTGCACTCTGAAAATATGATTTAAATTAAATCAAATAATGGCAAATAGTTCATAATAAACTATGCCATTTCAGCTAGTTGCCAAGGCAACATTTCTTATTTTCATTTAGTTTAAACTGATGTACTAAACTGACTCTAAAAAAATTACAAAAAATATTTCAATGGTTTCATTTTGTGCTCTGTGTCCCTGCAGCACAACAGCAGTCATGAGTAACACAGGTATATCTGTAGCAATAGACAACAATACATTGTATGGATCAAAATTATACATTTCTCTTTTATGACAAAAATCATTAGGATATTAAGATCATGTTCCATGAAGATATTTAGTACATTTCCTACCGTAAATATATCAAAACTTCATTTTTGATTAGTAATATGCATTGCTAAGAACTTCATTTGAACAACTTTAAAGGAGATTTTCTCAATATTTAGATTTTTTTGCACCCTCAGATTCCAGATTTTCTAATAGTTGTATCTCAGACAAATATTGTCCGATCATAACAAACCATACATCAATGGAAAGATTATTTATTCAGCTTCAGATGATATATACATCTCAATTTCAACAACAAAGAAAATGGACCCTTATGACTGGCTTTGTGGTCCAGGGTCAATCACAAATATGGATTAGGTTCATAAATTGATGTTAAAACTGCATAATCCATATGCATGTGAATTTCACATGCAATTCAAATACATTTGTAAATGTATCCCTAAATATTATCCTGAGTGTGTATACATGTTTTTCTCAATTCATGCATTCTCAAGGACTCAAACCCATGAGCTTGTCTCTGTCTGAGCTGCAGGAAAACTTTCCTTGCAGCACTTCTTCCAGCGCTCTGTTGTCCTCCGCAGCTTGATCCCGCTCCCGTAGCGTTTCCATAAACCGCACGGATGCTGTTGCCATGGCAACGCTCAGCTCTCCCACTCCTCTCACGCACGCCCACGCTCTCTTTGGGACGACGGACAGATTTTCACACACATGTCTGTGGAGGATGCGGTCCTTGTTATTTTCAATTCCCTTTTCGAGGGCCAAACCTTGTCCAAAATCAAAGACGCGGAAAACAGAAAGTTGACGTAAAATCGAGGCGGTGGTGACAACAAAAGGCGGTTCAGAACTTCAGCTTTTGTTCCAGTTTGAAAGCCTCGCCAAACAAGCCCGAGACGGTACAATAACTTTAGAGCGGAGAGAGGAAATATCTGCAAACCCATTTTTCACAAAGTTTCTGCTCTACTTTCCTCAAAGTGTATTGGCACGTTACTAACTTGAGCCCTAAACACACTGCAAGATTTCCGGCTGTATCGTGAAACAATCGTGATTTCTGTGATCCTGGCTTCTGATCGGTGGTTCTGTGTCGTACAGTGAGAGAGATTCAAAGACGGCTGTGTCACGGTCTTGCGACCAAAGATAGCCTACAATACAGCATGATCATCGCACAGTGTGTTTGCTGCTACGACCCACGTTTACTGACCAGCCAATAAAAATACGACATGGCGCTAAAACACTGGTCTCAAACTCAATTCCTGGAGGGCCACAGCTCTGCACAGTTTGGCTCCAACCTTAATCAAACACACCTGATCCAGCTAATCAAGGTCTTCAGGATCAGTAGAAACTTCCATGCAGGTGTGATTTGAAGCTAAACTCTTTAGAGCTGTGGCCCTCCAGGAATTGAGTTTGAGACCACTGCACTAAAACAAAACTGCTCACCTCAAGCTCTTATCCCTTCCTCTTTCACCGCTTCCACTTTTTTTCAGCACACATATAAACTACAACTGCTAAAGTGTGATTTATCATGCTCTTTTTGTTTAGCACTCGCCGTATTTTGACGCATTTTTGCGTGTGTTTGAACGATTAGGCGCGCAGCTTGAGCTAAAAGATGACTTGTCTGTGTTGTGTTCCGTCAGGTCTCTTTCACGCTTTTTAAACATGACATCAAAATAAACATTAATAAATCAACCACGTCCCATTTTACGAAAGTCACGTTACATGATTTCACTGATTTGCACGTGAAGTTTGGGCTTTTACGGAGGAGAAAAAGCACATCGCTGGAAAGCGGTGGAATTGAGCACAATAATCGTTTTACATCAATTATTGTATTTTCATAATCGTTGGAAGCCGAAATCGAAACTATTTCAATTAATTGCACAGCTCTACCTCAACCTTTCTGTCAAAGTGGAATAAGTGCAGACTGACTCTATTTCGTGAACTCGGCCAATTTCATATTCCTGTTCAAAAATAACTAGCCCTTTAAATATTGCTTGTAAATCTCTCATGATGCTGTATTATAACCAAATATTGGATTGGACCTCTTTGCAACTTGTTTTCTTTCAGTTAGCACAGGTTTTGTTTCTTTTTGAACCGGATTGATCGAAGGCCTCATTGATCTGAGTTTATGCATCTTTTTAGTGGACAATTTGGACAATATTCACTCAAAAACTGAGATGCAACTCAGAAGAGGCCTATGATCAATCGGCTTTGAAACACGAAACCTGTGCTAATTGGAAGAAAACGAGCAGACAAAAAGATTGAATCCAGTATTTGATAATGCAGCATAACCAGAGAAATGTATCAGCAATTTTAAAAATGGCCGGGCGTTTTTGATTGGGAACACCACGTGCAATAAGCTGGGGGGGGGGATCCTTAAAAAAAAAAAAAAAAGCATGATAATTTTTTGTGAAAATATCAAAGACAGTGGACCTGCCTTTTGAAACGATGTCGACTTGTCACCCCTAGTAAAAGAAAAACACACAAAAACACTTCAATAGTAATTTTAGACAGTAAAAAAAAAAAAAATGTATAAAGTGCAACAGCAAAAATAGCTTAAAGGAAATAACACATTTGTAAATAAGCACAAGTCAAGCTGCAATACCTAACTGGACCACAGGGAAAACACCACTAAACCAGCTGCCGTGACTGCATGTGCTACTGTACGGATCCATTCAGAAACACTAAACCACTGACCACATACTCTAAAACGTGCTTCTTCAGTCAGCATCCGTTATAAAACACTCACAGGACATGCATTGAATATATTGAAATGTGTTCATGCATATTGTATTGATGCAATAGCGATCAATGCACTGAAAGCACATGGACCAAGTTAGTTTTGGCATTAATAATAACAGACTCCTGTATATCACTCTGATCGTCTTTACCTTGATTACTATTGTCATCCATTAAAACTTTACTAGCGTGACACTGGTTTGCGTTATCCAATGAGGAGATGTAGTTTTCGTATCATTCATGCATCGGTCAGGTGTTCTGAGATGAGAAACGGCTCGAGCTGCTCCGGACACGGGAGAGCTGTGCTTTTACTGATTTAAAATCATCTGATCGCAAAGAGAGGAGCGCTAATGACGTCTCTTGCACAAAAAACTGCTTCTTTTAGTTTTTAAGGGATTATTTCTGCTATTGAAATTATTAACCATTAATTAATGTTTTACCACTCTGCGCCTCCCCTGACGTGCTATATATATCTATATGAAACCGCAGCTGGGAGACTTGTTCGACCTGCGGTTAAACGCTATAACTCAGGTGACGGGTGTCATGAGACCCGAGAGAAGCTGTTGGATGTGCTAGAACCGTGTGAAATGTGTTAAATATGCAGGTAGCACATCCTGTTATGGAAATAATAACTCATCAGAATGTGCTAACAGCATATGACGTTCATGTGGCGTGATATGATGTCAGGCTTTACTAAGATCCAAACACTCAAACCAGGCAAATATATCACTGATGGGTAGCATGTGTTTTCAGGACATCAGTGCAAATTTACATTCATTTCACATTTTGATTTATTCATGTTAGTTTAGTGTTTGGGCTTTTGCTCTGCATGTATGGTATAGTTCCTGATGTACTCCACTGTTTTATTTAGTGCTGTTCCTCAGTGCAATAAACATTAAAGCAATGTTCACCTAGAAATCATCATTCTGTCATTTACTCTTCCTCACGACTCCTCTGTTAAACACAAAAGAAAATATTTTGAGATGTCTGCTTTGATTTTTTTAATTTGGAAGTTAATGGGGAACAATGGTGTTTCATTCCCAACATTATTCAAAATATCTTCATTTGTGTTTCACAAAAGAAAGGAATACAGGTTTGAACATTTTAAACAATGAAAAAAATATTTTCTTACTAGTCTTGTTTTCCATTAAAAATATCTAAACATTCTTAGATCAAGAATTATTTATTTTAAGCAAGAAAGCATAATATATTAATTCTCGTTTTCTGAAAAATGTATCAAAAAGCTTAAAACAACCAACAAATGTGCCAGTGCGGTCAGAAAAATGACTTAATTCAAAGGAAAACAAGTTTATTTTTCAGACAGATATTTGTTCTAGTTTTAATCATAAACTCACTTAATTTTGACCCTTTTTTCCCGAAAGCAAGACTTAATTATATCATTTTGCTTCTTAAATGTATATTGAACATTTTTCCTTTCAAGTTAAAGTATCTTAATTTAAGGATGTTTAGATATTTTACTGGAAAACAACAAAAATACTAGGTCAGAAAATTGCTCGGTGCAATGGAGTGTGAATGATGACAGAATGATGTGAATGATGACAGAATGATGTGAATGATGACAGAATGATGTGAATGATGACAGAATGATGTGAATGATGACAGAATGATGTGAATGATGACAGAATGATGTGAATGATGACAGAATGATGTGAATGATGACAGAATGATCCGGGGTCTGAACACACGCTACATGTTCGTTTAAAGCTCGTTCTCACACAATCATGAGAAGATGCCTGGTTTGCGCAGCGAGCGTCAGGTCAGCGCTGGCCACAAAAATATGGATTCTGTGTGTAGGAAGTGCTATATGAGATTATCTAAATCTGGTTTTGTGCCTCAAATACCGACTCCCACGCAATGGGTTGCATAAGCTTCTGTGTCGAGATCTCAAAGTGAAAACCACAAAGTCTTCCTCAACGGTCGGCTCATGCCGCTGCACTTAAACCCGAGACTCGATGTTTAACATTGATGAGCCATTGTTTAAACTCTGCTCGGCAACAAACATGGTTTTAGACCTAATTTGAAGATGGTGAGGCCTTTGGCTCTTAAATGCATTGGCACTGGCCTGTTTGTGTGCAGATTAGTGTCAGGATTAAATGATGGCTGAATAGCAGCAGATAGGACTACGTAGGTGGTTCGTGCTTCAACACCTCGAGCCAATCGCAGGCCCGCTGCTGCATGCGGCTTATATTCCCATTATACCAGAGAAAGGACTAAATGCCATTACACAGCCCGTCCCGTGACAGACGGTGTTTTATGCGCAGGTTTGCTGATGTACTGCCGTCCTGAAGACGCTTCTCTGCTGTTCCAGGAGCAGATTTAAGAGCGAGCGTGGGCCGACGAGAGCTAATGGACCCTCGCTGATCTCCTCAAACAACTCAAACCTCTATTCAGTGCAATACTTGCCACATGATTAATTTTACAGAAAGTTAAGTAACACGAACATGATCTGTCTGCTCGATTCACATGTTCAGAAGTGTTGTCTTCACTTGACCCAATGTTCTCCAGCCAAATAAAGCTTCTCTATCGGCATCCATGATTCTATGAAGAACCTTCAACATCCATTGAAGAACTAAAGAACTGTTCCAAATGAATTTAGAACAATTAGAAATAAAAATGATACATAAAATGCATTGCAGTCAGTTGGGACATATAGCACAGTGCTCATTCAGTAAATGCACAGTTAAACAGATGAGTTTTGAGTCTGGATTTAAATGTGGCTAATGTTTTAGCACATCTGATCTCTTCTGGAAGCTGGTTCCAGCTGCGGGCCGCATAATAGCTAAAAGCAGACTCCCCTTGTTTTGTGTGAACCCTTGGTATTTCTAACTGACTCGATCCTAATGATCTGAGTGGTCTGTTCGGTTTATATTCAGTGAGCATATCAGCAATATATTTAGGTCCTGGGCCATTGAGTGACTTATAAACGAGTAAACTAACAAAATTGTAATAATTTTTTCAGAAAACAAGACATCTTGATTCAAGAATGTGTAGATATTTATACTAGAAAACAAGGCAAAAATACTTTTTTGCAGTGTAGGCCTCGTTGTGAGCTCATGCACCTCAGTTTAAGAGTAAAAAAGCATTATTTTATGGATAGTTTTGGCAATGTTCACTGAAAAACATGAGAGGTGCATGAGCTCAGATCTGTGCTAACTGAAAGAAAACTAGCTGACAAAAAAGATTGAATACAAGATTGGGTAATAATACAGCATAATGAGAGATTTACAAGGCATTTTTTGTAGGCCATTCATTTTAGAACAGGAACATGACAAGTGTAACAATGTTCCAAACAGAAAACGTACAAACGTTATCAATTTATCTGAGCAAAGTCAGTAAGTTTTAGTCCAATGAGATGACAATAACTGGCATTTACAGTAATGACAGGGATACAAGAAGAGGGTTAAGATCATCATTAAAAGGTCCTTTGAGGAGCCAAAAATGGTGTTTTGATTGGCATCAGTGCAAAAAAAAACCCTTTATTTTTAAGTGTGAAGCATCCTGCAGGGTTTGTACTGGGACTCCAGCCAGGTTTGTTAAGTTTGATCGTTTCAGGTGATCTTGAAGAAATCTAGTTTATCTGCAGCAAAAAAGCGAGCGCTGCGGGGTCTGGAGAATTCAGACAATCATGAGCTGGAGATGAGAATGGCCTGGAGAGGTTTGCACGAGTGTAAATGTTGGCATTTCAAATGGGAGTGGTGACCCGGTGGCCCGTTCTCCGCTGCTATCGATCCTGCTTTGGAGCGAGAGCCAGTAATTATCTGGGAGTTTTCTGAGAAACACAGGGAGCACCAAAGAGCGCGAGGGCTTGCGAGCGGGAACGATTTTTCACCCCAAACACGCGGCTGGGGTCAGGCCTGAGTCTCCAGCGCACCGTCCCATCGTGCCCCGGACCATAGCATTTATTTGTCCGCTTTGCCAGCCATCGATTTCTAGAGGATGTCTGTAGGGAGCTCTGCAGCTAAATGGCACGGCAACACTTCTACAGGACCCTCTAAACCGATCTGAGACCGCATCCCATTAAATCATGTCTTTCTCAGTCACTTCCCCGTATCCCACCCCACACATGCAGCATCCGTCCCTCCTACGCCGCTCCCCTCGCTCCTCCACCCTTCATCAGCATCTTGGCATTGTTACCGGCTTCCTGGGGGAAAACATCCCACGCAGCTCCCAATCGTTTATCTTCTCGCAGCACAAAGCAGCAGATCGCGGGAGAGAGAGGCTGTGTGTGTGTCGGTGTTTCTCCCTCCTCTCGCTTTCTCCGGGCCGCTTCTGTAGTTCACATGAGTGTCAGATCCGGCGCTCGTCACCTGCAAGTCGTCGTCCTTCTGAACGAGTTGTCTTATTCATTTCTCCTAACTATTGAGGGGGAAGCAGAACAGGCTGTTTTTTCATGCACTTAAGCCATGACATGTTTTCACATTAAATGCATTGAATTGAACAGAAGGTGAATTTATGTTGTTTCCCATAAACGCTAGTTAATGTTATTGCAGTGGACTAAAACTTACTGATTTTGCTCAGACAGGGTATAATGACTTAAAATGTGACCCTGGACCACAAAACCAGTCATAAGGGTCAATTTTGTGAAAATCTGATTAAATAATCTTTCCATTGGTGTATGGTTTGTTATGATCGGACAATATTTGTCTGAGATACAACTATTAGAAAATCTGGAATCTGAGGGAGCAAAAAAATCTAAATATTGAGAAAATCTCCTTTAAAGTTGTTCAAATGAAGTTCTTAGCAATGCATATTACTAATCAAAAATGAAGTTTTGATATATTTACGGTAGGAAATCTTCATGGAACATGATCTTAATATCCTAATGATTTTTGGCATAAATGAAAAATTGATAATTTTGACCCATACAATGTATTGTTGTCTATTGCTACAAATATACCTGTGTTACTCATGACTGCTTTTGTGCTGCAGGGTCATGTTTATAATCACACTGTAACAAGGACACCTTTAAAAGTGTAACCAATTTTTGGAATCTGATTACGTAATCCCAATTACATGTAATTAGCTGCTACCCAGCTCTGCATGTTATTTTTCATTCTGATCACCTCTGAAGCTCTCCAACCTCCTTCAAACTACACAAAGTGGCAAAGTCAGCAGTGAAAGTGTGTGATGCAGCAGCATCGTTTCCCATGATGCACCAGTGAGAGTCTGTTGACCTGCTGTGTCTCTTTCGCCCGACGCACACGTTCATCTCGCTGTTCTCAACATCCAACGCCTCTGGATGAAGTCCTCATCTCCCGCAGAGCGCCGCTCTCCTCTTTCAGAAGCGTTTATTTTTATTTCACACCGGCAGCTTGGAAAAGCAAACAGTCTGTGATGGCCGTGTGTGATTTCTCTCGCTTTCTTCCCTCCCTCCTCCCTGTCAGTTATAGTTAGCTGCTTATTGGGCTCTACAGCTCAAGATGAGAGCGCTTCTGCAAACAACTGAATATTGAAGAGCGTTTCACACTTGTTATTGGAGTGTAACTGTCTGCACATACGTGTCGAGAGCATATTGAGAGGGTCATTACCCATGAGTCCGTGCCGCGCCGCTGTCTGCAGAGATCAGTCTTATCTCGGCTCTGATATCCAGCGTTATGATGCCGTCTGACCTCCGTGATCTCTGCCAAACTTCCAGTCTACTTCAGATATAGAACCGTGAACAGCAGAGCCACAGCTTTTATTTGGAAGGAAGACATCAAGTCGTCGATATTGCTCCAGGTTTAATTTCTTTAAGGCCTGATTCAGAGTACATTTAAAATAAGTGAAGTAATAAGTGCAAATGAAAATGTTTTTCTTAAAAACTTAATTTCAAAACACACACACACACACACACACACACATATACGGTATATATATGGATAATAAAATAAATTATTTTATTATTCAGTTATATTTTATATAAATGTGTATTTTTATACTTTTTTGAGTATATAGGGTACAACGGGGCTAAAGGCACAGCTTAAGAAAAATTGTGCTATTCACTGCGCCTAAGTTATATAATTGCAGAAAAATACATATGTTTGTGTTCAATACAAAAAAAGGGGTCCAACCCAGAACTAGCAAGGTGTACCTAATAAAGTGGCCAGTGAGTGTATATATATATATATATACACACACACATATTTAGTAAATTGGAGATTGGTGCAAAATCAAATAAAGACAGCATGGCTTATAGTTTTTTTTCTATTTCAGTATATATTTTATTTTATATTTTGAATGTTTTATATTATATATTATTAATGTTTAATATATTATCAATATTTATATATTGTGTAGTGGAAATGGAGCAACAGCAAACACATGAAAGGCGGTCTGATGGTTTGCATGTTTGTTTTTTTTCGAGTTGCTCATGAAAGCAAGAGGTTCGTTCTTCAAAGAGCGTGAGGAAGATGAAAAGAGCCACATGAAAGGATGAAGGTCCGTCCTGAAAGACCTCTGCTTGCGCTGTGAGAACGACGGCACAGAAGAGTGATGTGTAAATTGATTGGGGCTGAAGTGAGACGTCCAGATGACAGCAGCTGCTCTTTGGGAATCTCACCAGGTAATTGGCCGTCAATGAAGAGCTGCATGTATTTATAGATGTCTTTGCCATGTTTAATGCTTGTGTTTTCCAGGCAGACGGGCGTCACAATAAAGGCCTGTTCACAACAAAGTGAGTCAAATTGAAGTTTTAAATAAGTTAATTACCACAGTGAGTCTAAATACATCAAATAATATGATCTGTAGGAGTTTATTAATTTAAGGCAAAATACCCTAGGTGAACAGATTAAAAAGTTACAAGATTTCTGGATCGTTATATTTAAATATGCAAATAAGGCATCATCTAATTAAATATGCACTAATTGGCATACATTTACAGAACATTAATCTCAGCTTTATAAATCGTTTGCTGTTGGAAATCTATTTTTATCTTTTTATCACTCCTTAATAACAGACAGAAAACAAACACATTTTCACCATGATTTTAGGAGTAAAATGTTGTATAAATCAGTGTGAATGAAATGCGAACAAACCTTTAGAATACACAGGAATAAGTTTGATGTTTGTAAGAGGAAAACACTCTACAGAAGAAGACTGAAAAAACTCAGAAATCTAAAGAAGCAAATAGATGAAGTGCAATAAAATAACTGTTTTCATTTCTCAGTCTGAAATAAATGCTATGAAAAGCATCTGAAAATTTACCAATGCGTGTAAAAACGTCCTCAATCCTTTGGATTCAAGTCAAGTCACAATTATTTCAATAGTGCTTTATACAACACAGCTTCACAGTAATAAACAGGAAAATAAACAGTGTTCTACAGACTGTAGTGTCATTATCCAGATCAATTCTGTTCAAGTTTCCTTCTCATCTGATAGAGTTAGTGCAGTTAAATCTTACTGAATATCATCTTTTATGCATTTCTAGTCACTCTGTGTTTTCCACATGAATGTTGTTCATGCTAACACGTGTGTTTTCTATTTCCGTCCCATCGCTGCTTTCACACGGACTGTTCCTGCTCCTCCTTCACCCATTACCAACCGCTTTGATGGCCCAAAGTTCTAGCTGCGCATCAAGCCGCACGTCTCTACATCCTCCTCCACAGATTTCACTACTCCATCCACCCACCATCCATCCGTTTTTGACTCGGCCCAGGAGGATTATGCCATTCTTCACAGGACGAGATCTCAGCGAGTGGGCAGGAGAGTCAGCAGCGAGCCCCTAATGACACAGCGATGCCCACGCATGTCCAAAACCAATTTTACCCTCGCTAAAAGAACAGCCATCGCACGTTCCCATGCATACAAATGGTCGATCGATGGAGGTCAGCGACTCTCGGCCCTCAGAGATTTAGCAAGTGTCGGGCCGGCAGATCGATGCGAATGACAGGTGTTAGAACTACCGACCCCTCCAAAAACAATCCCTGGAAATGTTGGTTTCCACTCGTCTCTCGTAATCTCATTAGGGACATGAATGGCTCCGATGCCGGAGAAGAGGAGGGCGGCATGGAGAATGGCTATTGGATTAGAGTAATCCGGGACGAGAGCTTCATTGGAGGGAAGTGTTCCATCGCTTGTGCTGGAGCTGCAGATAAGGCCGTCGTCTATTGAGGGCTCATCAGCTCACACTCAGAAGGTGTCTTGCAATGTAAGGTGACCTGCTTTTAAACAATCTTGCGTTTGTGAAAGCGTCACCCATCAGATATATCAAATAACATGATCACAAACGGTTCAAAAGCTGGACGGTGGATCTTTTGTACCTTATTCACCTCTAGATGTACATATTAGTGAAGTGAAGTGACATACGGCCAAGTATGGTGACCCATACTTGGAATTCGTGCTCTGCATTTAACCCATCCATCGTGCACACACACACAGCAGTGAACACACACACACACACACACCGTGAACATACACCCGGAGCAGTGGGCATTTATGCTGCAGCGTCCGGGGAGCAGTTGGGGGTTCGGTGTCTTGCTCAAGGGCACCTCAGTCGTGGTATTGAGGGTGGAGAGAGCGCTGGACATTCACTCCCCCCACCTACAATCCCTGCCGGCCGGAGACTCGAACCCGCAACCTTTGGATTACGAGTCCAACTCTCTAACCATTAGGCCACGACTTCCCCAACTTCGTTATTAGTAGCTAAAGTGTACGTATTAGTAGGCTATTTTTTAAAGGGGTTTCACCCCAGTGACCATTTTCAGTTTACATGAAGCACAGTCGATAGAAAGTTTATTTGAAATAATTGAAATCAAAGAATGAGGTGGTGTGACATCATTTCATTTAAAAACCGGCCAAAAACAAAGTTAATTTTGGAGTTTGAAATGCTCTGGCTGGTAAACATTGGTCCGTGTTGCTGATGTAATAAGTGGGTGTGGCTCTGGGGCTCCGCCTTCTTTGTGGAAACTTTCTCCGGTTCATTTCTTCTGTTCAGCCCGTTATGGAAGCTTGTTTCTGCCACAGAATAAAATAAATAAAAAAGTAGCAGAAACATAAACTAAGAATTGCTGGATAAAATCTTGCAATTATGAGAAAAAAAGTCTGAATTGTGAGAGGTTTTTTAATCTTGTGGCAGAAACAAGCTTCTATAGTGCGTCGAGGTCAGACACGTAAAAACACAACCTTTTTTTGAAGCTTTGAATCAACTGAATCATTTGCTTCGCTAAATGATTCATTTTTTCAATGCACTCGAAAGCACTTGTTTTTTTATTAGTCCAATATGAGACTAATAACTACAACTCTTCCTTTTTATAATAAAATTATGACATTAAAAATGTAAATTTATGAAATTCCATCTGAGATCGGATGAACACCATGTAATAACCGGTGCATGGTTTCAATGCCTCAATGCAAATCATTGAAATTTTGAAACGTTTCAAAAGTGATTAGTTAATGAAGCCTCGTTTACTGAAATCACGTGACTTTGGCAGTTTGTTACGCACTCTGAATCACAGGTTTGAAACTAATGATTCACAAATGATTCGAAGCTTCACGAAGAGGCATTTCTAAAACACACATCACTAGAGGTCAGATGCAAGTACAAACATAAACTCTGGAGAGCTGCTTTACAGTAGAAACTGAAGGTGTACACTGACACTGTTTATCATGTTTATTAATGTAAAGTGCCATGTAAATAAACGTACTTGGAAAACCACTATGATGCTTTCTTTACCCCTGTTTTCTCACCGCTCTCATGTTGCTGTGTGCTTATTTTGAGAGGAAAGCGCACAGCACATACTGACATATTCATCGAGATGTTTGCTTACAGTAAATGGCTCATTTCCAACGTCTTTTTACCTCTAAGCGAAGAGCGATAAGAAGTTGTCTGTGAGCACATCGGGGCCTTCGGTATCTGGTGGTAATTGCGCTGCGGATCCGTCTCAGAAAGTTTCACACAGAGTTGAGCAGCTCGTCTGTGCTGGAGATGTGCGGCGCTGAGGGAGGAGGACAGCATGAATAGACAAAAAGGCAGGTGCTGCGACACAGCGATTTCTCTGGTAGGAGGTTTTTTGGGATGGACGGATGGATCCTGTCAGCATCTCGCGTTGATAAGAGCCGCCGGGCGCGTGAGAGACGCATGGCATCAGCTGAACCGGAATGCAGCGCTATTCATTAATGCACATCACGCCTTTGTGTCTTCCTATATGTCCATCTCCTGGTCATTAAGTCAACCCTCGATGTCAGATATGTCGAATAGCTGCGCTTGGGTTTGTAACACGAGCTCCAGGTCTGAACCACTGGAACATAATGAAAGTTTTCTGCTGTGTGTTTGCTGGAGAGCCACATATACATCCATAATGAATGTCTCTGAGCATCACGGTGGAGAATGAACCGCATTATTTAGCTTCGTTACTGGTGTGTCCGACAGACTGACGATTAGCTGATCCACACCGAGCATTGATTCTAGAGTCATCATATGTGATGTATTTAAAATGGAGCAGAATTGGAACACTTACCTGGAAGTAGTTGATATTATTCAGCAAAATAGTTTCAGCAAAACTTGTCATGCAGCACTAGTACTAGAACAAACCCAAAACCACAGCACGTCTTAAAGTCGGGATTGAGCTCTAGACATGAATGTCTCCTCAATGTCTCCTCAATGTTCTCTTGTCATTGTGTTTGATTGATGTGCTTCTAGATTGGTTTCTGTAAGTGTTTTATAATCTATGCTGCCTGGCCAAAAAAAGTTACACTTTTTTTTTTTTTGGTTTAAAAGACAATTAATAGTCAGTATTATTGACTGAACTTCACTGACAGATGAGAACAAAACTAAATCTGAATTAATCTGAATAATGACTCTATTGTCTTCTGTAGAGCTGCTTTACAGCTACAATTAAATTCATTTCCTAACTGATGAATTTCGCAACAGTAACACTGTTGTTTTCCTGTTTATTACCACGAAGCTGCTTTGAATCAGAATCAGAATTAGCTTTATTGCCAGGTATGTTTGCATATACGAGGAATTTGTTTTAGTGACAGTAGCTCCACCGAGTGACAGAATGACAGCGACAGGACACAGATAATTAAAAAAATAAAAATAATAGTACTGTACAAATACACAAAATGGAAAATATGGAAAATAGCACAAACACAATATACAATTCAGTATGTACAGGTATGTTATGTGCAAATATGTGTGTTAAATTAAAGATAAAAATAAAAAGTATGATAGTGTTGTGTGTTTCATGTTTATTGTTAAGAGTTCAAGTGTTCATGAGATGGATTGCCTGAGGGAAGAAACTGTTCCTGTGTCTGGTCGTTCTGGTGCTCAGAGCTCTGTAGCGTCGACCAGACGGTAACAGTTCAAAGAGGGAGTGTGCTGGATGTGAGGGGTCCAGAGTGATGTTACCAGCCCTTTTGCTCACTCTGGATGAGTACAGTTCTTGGAGAGTGGGGAGGGTTGTACCAATGATTTGCCCAATTTTGTTCATTTATTTTGCGTTTTTCTGGTTTAATCACGATCAGATTTTTTTCTAGATCCTGCATTAAATTTATATTTTGACCTCGCTATTCGGAGAACAGACACAGTCTGTATAGATTGGACAACGCAAGTACTTCTGTCTTTTAAGTGGGTAGAACAAAAGTCATCATAGTATCTATTTGAGCGTTGGCTTACTAGTCAGATGGAGCGTAGCTGTCACGGAACGCTAAGAGGAGCGCCGTGGAAAAGATGAAGTCAGGGTCCAAGTGCAGGGAAGGTGCTTTTAATTGAAACAAAAAGGCCAACACAGCACAAAAAAAAACAAAACAGAAAAGGACTGGGATACAAAACGGCAGCACTGTGCATGTATCCCAGACCAGAGCCAACACTAGAAACTAAACCACTACCACACATTTACAAATAACAATTCACATAACAAATAATGCAACCAGCCAGAGTGGTAGGAGAGGGGAGACTATATAGTCTGTGGCAATGGGGAACAGCTGCGGGTGTAATGAGTGTAATTGAATGATGCGGCAGGTGTGTGTGATGTGGCAGGTGTATGTAATTACGGGAGATGAGTCTGGGAGGACGAAAGATGGTGGCCTCCTGTGGCGACTGGGAGAAGCGCAGGACCCTGACTCGTGACAGTAGCGTCCTGGAGATGTTGTCCGACAGGAGTTCAGCTCCGACTCTGCTGGGGTGCAGGCCATCAGCACAGAAAAGCCTAGGACGCTCCCAGAAAAGATTCCAATTATTAATAAAGAGCAGTTTCTGTTCTTTACACCATGACGATAACCATTCGTTTAAAGCAAACAGTATACTGAACCTTTCGTGTCCTCGTCGATACGTGGGAAGCGGTCCTGACACGATGATCGTCGTCGCGGGCGATGTGCTGCGTACCGTCTCGATCAGGCTCCTGAAGTCCCTCTTCAGTGTCTCCGTCTGAAGCAGCTTGGTGTCGTTAACCCCCGCGTGCAGCACGACAGCACCGATGCTCTCGTCGCCCTTCAGGATCACGGGTATCTGCGCAGAAACATCGAGAACACGAGCACCGGGGAAACAGTGGGGTTAACGACACCAAGTTAATTAAGTGAAATTTCAGCGCTGTGTACTAGTATACAACTCTTGCTATTTCTGCCATAAAAAGATATGGTGAAGAGCAGTATGCTAGTATGCAGTTTTGAGTTTATGAATGGTTTACTGAAACACTCACTCAATTTGTTCAAAAACCCTGTGGCAATGATTGGATAAATAGAGCAAAACAGTCCATATTGACAATATTCTGTCTAAAATGTGTCACTTAATATTACATTTACACTTACATTTATTCATTTAGCAGATGCTTTTATCCAAAGCGACTTACAATTGGGGAACACATATTAACTTAACTAATATTAACTTATTTATTAATTGGTTGATTGATTCATTTATTATACACCATTGTATGAAGTATAAAATAGCAATCTTAAAAGGATAAATGAGCGTCTGGCTCAAGTCTGCACCGGTAGACAAACATTGCGTTTCAAAACCAGACTGTCTGTTTGATGCAGTTTATTCCTGTGACGAAAACAGTTGTGCTGCTTCATATCTTTAAGTAAACTGTGATACACTACCATTCAAAAGTAATAAAAAAATAACTGGCTGCAGTAATGATGCTGAAATTTCTGCTTTGATCACAGGAATCAATTACATTTTAACAGATATTCACATAGATAACAGCTATTTGAAATTATAATAATATTTTACCGTTTTTAGTGTATTTGTGATAAAATAAGCAGAGACTTCTTTCAGAAACATTAAAAATCTGAATTATTAAAAACTTTTGAGTGATAGTGTATCTAAATAAACAAATTATGAATCAGTAGGAGATATTAATTTATAAGGGTAAGACCTTTGTTTTTTTTACATTTATTTAATTTTTGCTTATCAGGTGATTGTACTGTTTTAACTGTCAGAGATGCATCTTGGAAATATCTGACTCTACAGCTGAAGTTTTTCATTGAATAATGACTCAGACGAGTGTCTGTTCCTCACACAAAACACCTGAAGATCGACACAAAGACTACACCTTCTCAAGACTGCAGAGAAACAGACATAACGTCTCACATTCTCTGAGCTCTCTGAGTTTGATTCTGACCTCTTCTGCCGTCGATGGCGTTTGCATCAGTAGCTTCTATATTAAGCAGCGTGTTGTGCATCAGTTTGTATGACAGAGCGTGTTGGTGCCCACGCTTCGATTGAGACACAGATGGCGCAGTATTTTAGTAGCTGTTGCGTTCACTGTGTAGGTGTTGATATTGTACTACATGTACAGAATAACCCCTCCGCAGTCTTGGGTTACGTAAAGTTTAACTGCATCTGGCGTCCAAAAGTTTCAGCAGCCGATCCGACGAGAGCAGATCAACACACCAAACTAACCTGGAGATGAGCTGGAGTATTAATGAAGGTTACTGTACAAATACATCAGATACAGACAGAATAAAACCTCCTGCACACACACACACACACACATAAACTGATGAAAGCATAGACTCATCAATTTTTCATGAAAATTATGTTAAATATCTCCAAATGTTTACATACATTTAGGGAACCTATACACTACCATTTACAAGTTTGGAATAATTACATGTTTTAAATGTTTTTGAAAGAAGTCTCTTCTGCTCCAAGGCTGCATTTATTTGATCAAATATACAGGAAAACAGTCAAATATTATTACAGTTTAAAACTGTTGTTTTCTATGTGAATATGTGTTAAAGTGTAATGTATTTCTGTGATCTGCAGCTGTATTTTCAGCATCATTACTCCAGTCTTCAGTGTCACATGATCTTCAGAAATCATAATAATATACTGATTTACTGCTCAACAAACATTTCTGATTATTATCAATGTTGAACACAGTTGTGCTGCTCAATATTTCTGTGGAAACTGATTCACAGATAAATAGAAAGTTCAAAAGAACAGCATTTATTTGAAATAGAAATCTTTTATAACATTATAAATGTCTTTACTGTTACTTTTGATCAGTTGAATGTGTTCTTGATGTATAAAAGTATTAATTTCTTTTTAAAATCTAATTTACCCAAAACTTTTCAATGGTAGTGTATCATGGTTTCCACAAAAATATTGGGCAGCACAACTGTTCTCAACATTGGTAATAATCAGAAATGTTTCTTAAAATCTTAAAATATATTGAAAAACAAACAAACACATAGTTTAAATGGTAATACTTCAATAATCAAATAAATGCAGCCTTGATGAGCAGAAGAGACTTCGTTCAAAAACACTGAAAATGCTGAAAAGTGTTTCCAAACGTTTGACCACTGGTGTGGATGTACTGGACGTTATGCAGAAGAATATGATTGATTATCTGTGTGAATGTTCATATTTTGGGCTGCTGCTCCTTTAAACGAGCTCTATATGTGGCTGTTGTTGTGGGTCAGACGAGTCCCAGTCGCTCGTATCAGTGCAGAAACAGATCTTCTGTGGCTCTTTGGGCCATTTTCTGTGTAATGATGCTTTGGCTGTTGTGTGTGTCTCTCAGGAGCCGGAGGAGCGTCGGGGGGGGGTTCGAGAGACACAAAAGATGAACTACCCCACCGCTCTGCAGAAACGCTGCTAATTGTCTTTTCCGTCCCGTGAGTTCATCTCTCGAAAGGCCAGTGATGCTTATGGATTTTCTCAAATGTCATCATAGTCTGCGCTCCTGAAGCAGAGCTACAAATCTAACGACAGCGAGCGCCTTGTTTATCTGCACGATTCAATGGACAGAAGACTCGCAAGACTTCATCAGAGCGACTGCCAGGACTCAGTGAATGAACGATGCTTTAACAGGAAACCACATGCATTGCTGCTATTGCTCGGCGCTTCACGGCACGCAGTCAAACACACTGGCTTTGTTTTCCTATTGACAGTCTCTCTATGTCCTCATACAGTGTTCTCTGTAGAGCCCATCTTCTCACACTCCACCATTGGTCGATTATACACAATGCCTGCATGCTGTTGCTCAAAGTACTTTTCAGTCATTACATTCAGCAAGTATGACAACAATAGGAAAATGAAAAAAACAATAGGTTGTGTTTACACAACACCATTTTCAACTAAAAACTGAAAACAACAATGGCATTTCTGAAAATGCAAACTTTTGAAAACGGGTTTCAAAGTGTGCATCTAAAAGTAATGTGACTTTGCCTCAGCAGATCATGTGATTGGACACCTGGACTAACCAACGCACCAATCTCATCACACACCATCTCAAATGTGACTCTAATCATTTTGAGCCAAAGTCCTCCTTCATCTAAATGATTTGGAATAATCAGCTCCATAAGACTGTGTTCCCAAACATCAGGCATCTTAACGCAAGATAACACAACAGCGTTCGTTATTGCGTCTCATCTGCATGCTCTGAGACGAGAGTCATTCATTATAAGACAAAAGAGCCCCCGGTTGCATCAGATTTCATCATTGACTCTTTGCTCGTTTCCCAGAAAGTGCTGATTTTATTCTCTTGCACACAAGGGCTTTATTCGCAAGTGTTTTATACGATGTTCTAATTTTGTGCACAAGTTAAGTTTGCTGTTTTGTTTGAAAACATGACTATTGAGTGCACAATCAAATTATTCTAACTCAAGCTTATCTTGTAGATTATAAATAAAGTCTGTAAGAGTTGATAAAGTTTAATGTTGGTGAGGGTAAAGTCATGGGACTCGTTCGTTTATAGCCGAAGTTTAGCTGTTTACTTTTGTCAAGTGCATTTTGGCTTCAGAAGTTGCGTTAATTTGTGAAGATCAAAACATGCAAGAATCATCAACATTTCTTGCTTTCAGAGCTCATTTTCTGCAATAATCCAAAAGCCAAAGAGAAAATTTGGTTGAAGGAACCAGAGTGATGTGAACTCTATTCAGTCATTAATACTGTCAACAATAAATGGAGGATACAATAATTTGAGTAACAGATGTGTAATACCATATTTCAATATTCTGCTTTAGTTGTTAACATTGTATCTCCGTGTGAACTAGCAGTCGTTACAGTATTAGTGACCTTCTGCTTAATATCTGCTCACACGGTGTTGTGATGGGCATTCTGCTGACTGTAAGTAACGATGGACAATTACTCTACTAACCCTAACAGTCTACCTAGTCTATAATGTAACTAACTGCATTTGATTACTTTTCTATATTTCTAATAAATATTTTCAACTATTAATCATTTTGAAACATGTAAAGCAGGCAGGGTTAACCTTACAGTAGCATTCAACACTCATTACTGTCAAAATCCTTCATCACTTTAGATTCTACAACTTAATTTAAAGCACAATCACCAAACAATCTGGCTTTAGCACCTCTTTTTACTTTGAGATCATTCTGAGGTTAAATACAGATTTAAAATCATAAGATATAGTTTAATAGCTATGATACAAATCTTTAAACGGCCATGACGTCTAACAATGCCTTGGAAAAACACTTAATTATATACATAACCCATATAGGAAAGAAAACCGTTATCGAATTCTGTGTCCTAAACTCCTGAAACACTGGTGTCTCATATTTTAAAGCTGTCACTGTAATTTGGGAAAGAAATCAATCATATCTGTGTGTGTGAAAAACCCCCTTTGTAATCTTTAACAGTTTCATAAGTAACTGTAATTAAATTACACATTTATTTCTCAGTAACTGTAACCGATTACAGTTACATGTATTTTGTAATTAAATGATGTTATTCCGTTACATGTAACTGGTTCCCCAACACTGCTTGTAGTTAGCGGAAGTGGACTATTGAAATAAACTGTAATAAATAAAAGATACTGTGGCAAATTATGTATCATCCTTGTTGTTTAATTGTAAGAGAAGGAAACTGATCATGGGAAAAACTAAATTCTAACAATTCTAAGTGAAGCAAAACTCTGAAACACGTCTGAGAGTCATTTAAAGAGCAGTGAGTGAGATATAAAGCCTGTTGTTTAATGAGGTTTTGCTCGTTCTTCAGTGACGCCTGTGTTAACAGAAGCTGCAGAAGTTCAGGAAGCTCTTCTCTCCCAGAAACTTTGCTTTCGTCGGTCATCTGAGGAGAATCTCACGGCGAGGCCTGACACACACAGAGCTCTGAACCCCAGCGCTGTGATTGACACCCAAGCCACTGCATCGTCTCTGCGCGGGTTAAAAATATAATGCAGCCGCAGTGTCGCCACGGCGATAAGGGCCGTCCAATCAGATGTCTCTGGGCTGCCAGGTTGTTAAAGAAGTTCTCTGTGTGTTTCTGCTGCCATCGACACATCAGCCGCTGTTTCCAGCATTTCTCTGCTTCTCTCAGACGCTGGGCTGCTCGCAGAATAATATTTAGGCCTGCATTTAAGATTTATGTTTTTGAATTGCATATAAAACTTCCATAGGATTGGATTATGCCGTTTTAACATAAACTAATGAAATGAATGTGATGCATATTTGTCAGTCTTACATGAATGAAACAGGTCAGAGTTCTGCACCACTCCTTTTTTTTGTATCATTGAGATTACAAAGTTAATTTTATTAATATTTTTCTTAATATTTTATGTTTTTTTTTTTCATTTTCCTTTCTGATTTTAATTTTAAAGTTTTATTAATTGTTTTTTCTTTTAGTGTCTACATAGTTTTTATTTTCTTAATTCAGTTTTAGTGTTAGTTATTTTAGTACATCAGGATAAACTAAATAAAAACGTTACTTTGTCAGCTATCATATATATATATATATACACTTGTTTTGTTTCAAGTATTAAAAAATGGCATAGTTTATTATCTATTTGCATCTATTTGATTTCATTTAAATGTTCATTTATTCATTCTAGTCATGCTTAGAATCAACATAAATCGATTTTTAGCATAAATGGATTCAGTTAAAAAGTATGAATATGGTTAAAATTTGTGGGACAAGAAATATTCTGTCAGTTAAAATATGAGAAAAAGTGAGATAGAAAGAGACAGATGGTAAATGATAAATATATATAACCTGGTAATTGAGTATTTAAAAGTTTCCTTTATGTTTGACTGACAAATATGCATCGCATGAAGTTTTATAGTTTATGTTAAAACTGTGTGAAGCATCACTACACTTTCTCTGCGTGTTCGAGTGAGTAACTCTCTGTGTGTTCGCTCCATGTTCTCGACACGTCGCATGTTGAGCGTTTTATCTCCAGTTTGCAGATGCATCTGTGTTGTTCAGGGCTGGATTGATTACACCTTCCCAAACCTCCAGCAGAAATGGGATCCGTATTGAGCTGCTCTGTGCTTTCAGATGCAGCGAGATTCATTTAGCCGAGGTTAAAGGTCAGCGCTTCCTTTCAGATGCTCAACTTTGGCATCTGTGCATAAACGCTGCTCGCGCTGTAATACTTGTGAACGCCGGGCTCTCAGAAGTCACACTTCATCAGGCAGCGAGCGGTAGATAAAGCACTATTCTGAGCTCGGGTGGAAGGTCTTTAATACGAGGACGTGGGTTTCTCTGTAACACAAGCAGGGAATCAACATCCAGAGTAGCCTTGAAGGATGAAAGTGCTCTGTTTGTAAAGGAAATGGCTTTTTATTTCATGTAGTACCAGTGACCTTGTGCTTCGGTTTGTTAACCGTCTGTAAACCAATGTGACATATGAACATTCATAATGATCTTGTAATGTTAAGATTATAATGCTCTGATTATTTTGAGCTTGACTTTCACTTCAGAAATACGTGGGAAGCCGCATGGTGTTTTTCAGCTGTTTCTCTCCAAAACGGCTCGTTATATTTTCCAGAAGGAGTTCAGCCGTGTCAATACTGACAGGAAACAGCAGTTCTTCCTCATTTCACCAAAAAAATATAATTTCTGTCATATTTTGTGTTCCTCATATGCTGGTTATATTTTTGGTAACACTTTATTTTGATGGGTCCACAACATACAGCATACTGACTATCAGAATCTTTGCAAGTATATGCCAACTTATTCTACTAACCCTAAACCTACCCTACTGAGAGTTAGCAGACATGTAGTTACACATTAATGAGAATTAGTTGACATGTAGTTACAAAGTTACTTATAGTTACTAGAATGTCTAAAGTAGACTATCAAAATAAAGTGGAACCATATTTTTTCGTGGAACAATGATTGCAAAGGCCAATCAAATCAAAAGGCGGGCTTTATTCTGTTCAGAGAAACTGAGCGTAATTCTATTTTTTTTTAGCAGTCATGTTGTCATGAGTAAAGACAATAAAACTTACTAGGGGTGTAACAGTACACGTATTCGTACCGAAAAAATACAGCATTAATTTGAACTACTACACGAGTGGAACTTCATTGGAAACTTCCAGTTTTATATTTTGTTAATGGCGCGACAGCTGAAACGCCTCAGTTCAAACAGCAGCGCAATCATTCTGTCCTCTTTTCTACTAGTTTTAATATGAAATATACATGACTGAACATCTCATGCCTCACGTAATCACTCGATCAGTGTTTTAACCGCGGAAAGACGTCAGTAAAACAGCTTGTAAGCAAAAAGTCACGTAGCATTTAATTTACCTCAGCAAGCCATCAGTGTCCACAGCTCGTTAGTTCACGAGAGAAATGAAGTCTAGAGAAGAGCATTTCACTAAATATTAGACTATATATTATATTTTACTTTACCTGTTAGTGATGTCTTAATTATATTAAGTTATGACAATGTAAATTAATATATTTCAATAACATATAGAAATTTTATCATTTAGAAGCCAATATATGTGCAGTTTACATGTTTGCATACAATGTTTATTTAAGTCGAGTGTTGCTTAGTATAGTATTTTAAAATAAATAGTATTTAATTTAATTTTGGGCTGTGTTGTTAATTGTAACCTTATAGTAATATAAAAGGGCCCCCTATAGTTAGATTTTTATCCATGAGAAAATTGTAATTATAGTTTAATTTAAAGAAAGATTTAAAGAAAGAACAATTTGTTCAGTAAACTACTGTTTAATAATTCAAAAAGCAAATTTATGTTTAGTTTTTCCCCCTGCTGTACCGAAACCATACCGAATGTCACAATCTGTGTTTTTACAGTCCTGTACAGCTCCGATGGGAAATCAGCAGACCTGTAATGGCACAGGAGAAGCTGCTTTCCTGCACTGAGGATTTCTGTAGCCACACCGCCATCATTTAGCCCAATGCCTCCATCATAGAGATGCAGATCGCAGCAACTAACACGCCACTAAACTCCACGTGATGGACATGTGCTGTTGCTATAGTTTCCAGTGGCTCTATACTGTAGATCATCGTTTAATGTTTAATGACAAGGTTAATGAGGTACATGTGCGTCGCACTCAAGCTGCTGTCGTGTTCTTCAAAATGATGATTTTATTGTGTATGTCACTGCTGGTCAGACTAAAATAGAACAAGAAGAAAAGTTATTTTACATCTGCTTCAGAATATTGGTTCATGATACACGGCTTAATTTAATTTAAATATAGTTTTGCAGCAAGCTCTGAAATAAAACAAGTGTTTGCCATCAGCTAAAGCCCGTATGTGCGCAGCTGCTTTTACAGATAAAGACGACGCACTGATTTGAACTGTTTTACCTGCCGTATTGACTGGAGACTGGAGCTGACAGTAATTAATGAGCTCCAGCACATAATTAATCAGCTGCCCGGATTATAAATAAGGTGAGACTGTCATTCACAGAGGCAGAGAGCAGAGCATGTGTTGACCGCCGCTTGACCGTCGATCTGTTTTTCTGAAACTCATGTGAGCTCACATAATATTAGACCTGTTTCTAAACGGACTCTAGCACTCCTGATGCAAAGACTTTCACAAAACAATAGTTCAGTTTGTTTGAAATGCACAGTTTCATCCAGCGCTTGTATTTGATGCGTATTAGAGTGTGCGTTTGGAAGCCTGTTTCTACAGAAGCTTTATATCTCATCATTTTTCTATTTTGTTCGTGCATTTATGAGATATAAACTCACAATATTCAGAAAAAAGTCAGAATTGTGAGATGTTCCCCTGGTTTCACAGACAAGGCTTAAGCTTAGTCCCAGACTAAAGTGTAAGTCTGAGCTGTTTTAACTGAAAGAAATTTGCACTAATTGATCTTAAAGTATATCAGTGCCTTTGTTTTGTCTCAAGATGCACACTAGTAAAGTTTTTTCTAAGGCATGTTAATAAAAATTACTTAAATTTCCTAATTGAACAATGGCCTAATCCTGGCTTAGTCTAAGCCCTGTCTGTGAAACCGGGCCGTTTACTTACAACTGCTAGTTTATAATGGAATTGTGAGATTTCAACTCAGAATTGCGAGAAAAAAAGTCACAATTAATTTTTATTTTGTAGTGAAAATGAAATGAGATATAATCTGAGATATAAACTCAGAATTCTGAGAACAAAAGTCAGAATTGAAAGATGTAAACTCAGTTGCAAAAAAGAACGTCTGATACACAGAATGACTTTAGTTCTTGGAATTGCAAGAAAAAGTCAGAATTGCGAGATATAAACTCAGATTGCAATAAAGTTCACAACCCGCAATTCTGATTTTGTTCTCTGAATTGTGAGCAAAAACTCTGAATTGTCAGATAAAAAGTTACTTTTTTTATTCCGTCGTGGAAACCGGCTTCCATTAATACCAGTTGGGCAGTTTCTTCGTTAGGACGATGCACCACCAAAGTGCGAAAGGGAGAGATTTTTTCCCATTGAGCCACAGCTGTCACTGTTCTAGACTGTTTGTTCTGTCTCTGGATATACAGTGCAATCAGTGCCATGTCACGTGTGTGGAGTACCACCCCTTTCTGAGTGATTTCCCTCTGGCCAAGAATCACCCCGTCTGTTCTCATAGACTTCCACACATACCTCTATTACAGTTTTTTCAGCTGCTTACACACGTTTAAAGCTTTGCCTCTTTTTTCCAAACTTTACACACAAATCCAAGAATTGCACACAAAATGCAAAACGCCTCACATCTCTTACAAAATAAAGCACTGCATTCAAAATATCACAAACACATCTCAAAAGCAAACATTTGCAAACACCTTTGCCGTAATATCAATTCCTGTTAGATTTGTGTGTGTTTAATAGAGGACTGTGTTGTGTTTTGCAAAAAGACTGATAATTAGTGTCTGGTTTTGTAGGTTTGGGGTGTGCTTCTGCTGTTTGAGTGACAGCTTTCAGAAACTGTGTGACGAGGAAAGAATTTGTGTGTAAGCGGCTGAAAAAAACTAATAAGAAATATGAAGTCAGACTAGTCTGTATGGGCTGAATAAAGCAAACCAGTATCTCTCCAGTAAAGTTTTGATGGATGATGATTGTAATGAAGGTAAAGACGATTACAGTGACATAAATTATTAGACACGCGCAAGTCCGTTATTATTAACGTGTAAATAAACAGACGGTGTATGTGCGCTCTCTGACGAGCACATTTCAGTATGATCGCGTGTCTGGCAATGTTTGCTCTGTTTAATAATTCTGAACGGATCCGTATGTATTTATATAAAGTCAGGTTAAGGTGGTCTGTAGGCATCTCTGTGTGGTCTTGTTGGGTATTGCAGCTTGACTTGTAGTTATTTATGTATGTATAGAAAATGCTCTAAACAAATGTAACTTATTTTTTCATCACAGTTTTTGCTGTTGCACTGTATACATACATTTTGAATTATGAAAATCAAAAAAATTATCAATTTATCTTGAAAAAAGCTTGGAGAAAATATAGTTTTGTGGGAATCATCCTTAATCATGAACTTAAACGATTATCTTTATTTAAAATGTTTCAAGTCTTAATATTTTTCCTTCTGTTGCAGGGATAAATCATACTGGGATGTATGCTAAAATTGCTGGATGTGGCCCTAACCAAAAAATTTATAATAATGTCCAACAGCCGCCACTGAATATCAGGCCTCTTAAAATCATTTGTAAGTCAAGTGTTTCCTCGTGTGACGTATGGAGCTGCTGCTGCTTATGAGGAGCCTTGAAGAGGTTTGGGATCTGATCCAGATCCAGCGCTGAGTTCAGGATCCTGTTGTGTGATGCTCAGATACTTTGATGAGTGTCACAGAGATGATCTGGAGATGTAATGGGAAAGTGTTTTAAATCTGAGTGTTTCCCCTGCTGACCTGCTCTAATGAACATTCACATCAGATCCTGTCACATCAATCTCTGCCCACAGAGAATGTAAATAATGAAAGCCAATGTCTGCTGTATGATTCAGGAGCAGGTGTGTGTGTGTGTGTGTGTTTGTGTGTGTGTGTGTGTGTGTGTGTGTGTGTGAGTGTGTGTGTGTGAGTGTGAGTGTGTGTGTGTGTGTGTGAGTGTGAGTGTGTGTGTGTGTGTGTGTGTGTGTGTGTGTGTGTGTGTGTGTGTTTGTGTGTGTGTGTGAGTGTGTGTGAGTGTGTGTGAGTGTGTGTGAGTGTGTGTGTGTGTGTGTGTGTGTGTGTGTGTGTGTGTGTGTGTGTGCGTGAGTGTCCAGGGTCGAGTTCTGGTCATCATGGCAGCTGCTGGTTCATTGGCTCTCTGCCCGGTGCTGGTGATAATAACAGATGTCTCCTCACCAGGCGGATGGGCGACAGAATGACCCTTTACCGCGGGACACCGGCAGACGAGGACATACGGTACATCCTTTGACACTCAGGATGATTTCACTCGTACTTAAACACCATAATGCATAAATACCCTGCAATTGTACTTTTGGTATACTAAACTGATATACTAAAGTCTGCTAAATTGAACAACTAATTATGTACTTAATGCACTTTAATTGTGCAGACGTAGTGCTAAAGATCAACTAAAAATGTACTGAAGTACATTTTTTGTGCTAAAGTGGAAATATTGCAAGTATACTATAGGTGCACTTTAAATTTCTTGCATTTAAAGTCCGATATTATTCAAAGATCACACAATCCTCATCAATAGTGACATTAAAACACATTTTAGGCTTAATATTAAGAAACATGCATTGTGTACAAGTAGTATTCCAGTGATATGTAAGTAAATATGTTAATAAATTTGAACTATATTTAGTATGAAATAATTGTATTTTGAATATATTACTTTTTTACTAGGGTTATATTTTGAATTTGATTTTACATTTTAGTTTTTCACTGTAATAACGTCATAAGGGTGAGTAAATGATGACAGAATGATCATTTATGAGTCAAAGATCATATAAAGGTGAAAGACCCTTCCACAAATGAAGGCCTGAAAGCTCTTAAATCAGTCTTGCATTCATAAAATCATTGCAGTAAATGTTGCATGCACTGGAAAAATGAATATCTTCCACAGTATGCGTGTCTTGTTTTCCAGTACAAATATCTAAACAACCTTAAACCAAGATACATTTACTGGAGATGCAAAATGAAGATTTTAAGTCTTGCTTTCTAAGCAGTTAAACCCGAAGAAATGGGTTTACGATTAAAACAAAAACAAATATCTGTCAACGAGTAATGAAAACCTGTTTTTCCTTTGAATTAAGATGATTTTAAGTCCATTGGCAGTTATTTGTTCTTGTTTTAATCATAAACTCACATAATTGTGATCATTTTCTCATAAAACAATGCTTCTTATCTTATCTGTCATTTTGCTTCTCCAAATATACCTTGGTTTAAGAATCTTTAGACATTTGCTCTGGAGAAAAAAAAAATAAATACTGAGGAAGATCAGCACTTGTTCTGTGAAGGTACAGTAAAAGTCATTCCCACACTGCAAAAATGGATTTTCTTACTAAGACTTGTTTTCTAGTATAAATATACAAAAATTCTTGAATCAAGATGCATTTATTTTACAAGTATATTTTACAAATATATTATGATATTACTGTATGATATTATGTCTTGTTTTCTGAAAAAAATATCAAAAGTTTGTTAGTTTTTTCTTAAACGAGCAAAAATATGTGCCAATGTTGCAATAAAGGCAAGGCAAGTTTATTAATATAGCACATTTCATACACAGGGGTAATTCAAAGGGCTTTACAAAAAAGAAAGTGAAATAGTCATTTAAAAAAATAATAATAACAATAAAAAACTAGGAAATTATATAAAAATTGATTTAAAATGAATTTAAAACAGTTAAGAATAGAAAATTAATATAAAATTTATTGCAGTCAGTTCGGACATCAGTGCTCATTCATAATTTGTCAAGTAAATGCATCGTGATTCAAGAATGTTTAGATATTTACACTAGAAAACAAGGCAAAAATACTAAGAAAATCATTTTTTGCAGTGCACATTCTAGTGTTTGATAGTAAAGCTATTCAAGCCATAAACCTTTTTTTTTTTTTTTTTTTTGTAAAATGAATGAAAAAGTGCTGGAGATCTGTTCGAAGTTTTATTTCCAGCTTTGAAGCATCGCTAATACAATACATTTACATTTAAACACCATATTAACGTATTGCGTTCCATTCAATATTGCAAAAGTTTTCCTCATGAAACCTGCAGAAACCCTGAATAAAAACGCTTAAAAATTCACAAGTGTTTATTCCTAATGCATATGTCATAGATAGAGTAAAACGTGTAAATATCATGAGCTTGTGTTAAACACAGACTTTTAATCAAAAACCCATTCAGAAAACCCATTGACTTCAGGCCGGAAGTGATAAAACGCAACTGGTTTCTCAGTTTTGGCCTCTATATGCTGCTTTAACGAAATGAAGGAAGAAACTGAGACGGAGGAGCTGAGGTTTGATGTGTGTGAGTGTGTGTGTGTGTGTCACATACGTGTCGCATGTCAGAGGAAGACCTTTCTCATCTGTCCTTTAGACGCTCTGAAGCTACGCTCACATCCGGTCTGGTTCATTCTCTAGGGCTCTCAGACTCGATCAATGACTCGATTGATAACCACAGCGCCATCGATTCATACACAGCATCTGCTTCAGAAGCCATGGATCAGCGAGGCTTGGGCCGCTCATCAAGCTCCTCAGTCTCTCGCTGTGCGATCTGATTGGAGTCTGAGGGCTGCTATATTTAGGAGCCTCTTCCAGCTAATTGGAGGTGAGGAAAGCGAGCGTGTGACAATGTTCGTGCGGGAGGTGAGATTGCAGACACATTTTTTCTCTGCTTTCTTGCTTTTCTCTGCACCTTCCTGGCATGCCATTAACGGCGTGTCGAGGAGATTAGTTTCCTGAGTGGAGGAAAGCACAACAAACCTGTTCTCCTTCTGTCTGAAGCATCAGCCTCTGGAGGAGAATGTGCTGATATGAGTCAAACACACACGGAGAAACGCCAGAGTGAAGGAGAGCGTCGTCTGTACTGAATCTGCTGATTGACCCCTGACTCCTGAAACACTGACCAGAGCTCACAGAATAACTCCAAACGAGAAACGCTTCTTCATTGTGAAGTCACCTGTATCTATACAGCGCTTTTAACAATACAGATTGTGTCAAAGCAGCTTTACAGGATCAAACAGGAAATTAGTGTCAATAATGCAGAAGGACAATATTAAACACTCAGTTTTCAGTTAAAGGCAGTTCATCATTGAAGCGAGTCACAGTCAACAAACAGCTGATATACGAGTGATCTTCAGTTAGAACAAAAGATTTAAAGCTGTTCTTTTACATTTAAAGATAAGATTACAACTTTTTATTGCATCTTTAATTGCTTTTTTAGCCGAAGTGTTGGGAATTGGAGTTTGACAGAATTTTTTTCTCCACCCAAATTTTTTTTTTGCACCAATTAAATTATTTGAAATTCTACTTCCTCTCAAGAACTTAAAAGCAGGGTTATTAGAGTTAACTAAAACTAAAGAATCCTTTTTTTTTTTTGCTTAAGTTTAATAAAACATGAAAAAATATATTTCAGTTAGTTTCCAAGGCAACATTTCTCATATTCATTTAACTTTATGTACTAAAATTACTAGAAATAAAACTGAAATAAAAATGCATAAAAACTACATATATTTAAAAACAACAAAAACTGATAAAAATGACAAAAACACACAACTAAAATTAACAAATAAGAAAATAAAAAATATAATTCAGAATATCAACAAAAACTGTAATAGCGTCGCAATGATTCTAAAATAAGACTAATTAAAAGTCATGTTTTCATTTGTGTTTGGAGTTTGTAATTCTGTTGTATATGAAAGAACTTCTGATTTCTGTATAAACATTGATGTTTGTTTTGTTATTATGGAAATGAGTTTGAAGATCAGAAACATAATGCAGAACGACTTTATTACACTGTAAAAAAAATGGTAACACTTTACTTAGCCTTTATAATGCATTATAAAAGTTTATTAATGCATTAATTATGCCTTGTAATGCACAATATAAGGCATTGTTCAATCTCATGATTAATTATAACCACGGTTAATACATTATAACACTCATCAATTCATTGTTACGCTATGCATTTTTGGTTCAAATTATTTACGACAAGATATAATGTATTACAATGCACATTATGAATAATTACATCGCATTATAACCTTTAATAACCCTTTATAATGCATTATACATAAAGGCTTTAAGTAAAGTTACTGAATGATTTTCAAAGTTGTAAATAAAATAAAGATTGAACATGTTTTCCAAGAAAATCAGGAATACTATATAGGAATAAATAAGGAATACTTCAAAATTCCACATATTCAATTTCCCTCGAATCGAATGCATTACATGCCGTAATTATTTGTGATATTTACTAGTAATTTCAATGGTTTCTACATCAGGTTTTTTTTGTGTTGATGTCTGGTTACTATGCATTTTTAGATTGGTAAATTATACATTTTACATTTTCAGAATCAGAATTTTAGATTGAGTTGTGTGATGCTGGCTGAAACTGAAGCGGTTATTCACTCGTTATCTTCTCTAATCTCATGCGTGGTCACATGACACACGGGAGCCAATGGCGTCGGACGTGGTAAGGGCACTTTTTATTTTGATTTTGACTGAAGTGTGCTTCTGTCCTTCTGGTTTAATGGGTTTTGTGCTGTTGTCTCTGGTGCGAGAGCTTGACTCTGACTGTCTTGTATTGAGAAGCTGAAGAGGGTTTCGCTGCTGGCCGTGTGGAGCAGATCCGCCGCCCCGGGCGAGTTAATCAGAGTCCTGACTCCGGCAGGGTGGCAGTAATTGCAGACAGCACTGATTGCCCCGCTCGCTGTCCTGCTTTGTCTCTCTACAGGTCATGCACAACACATCTGATCCTTGAGCTTCTCTTCACACACAGATCTCTGAAGGCCAGTGGAGGAGTTTATCTGTCTCATTTGCATGCAGTCTTTCCTCTGCTTTATTAAATGCGCACGACTAGTTTCCAACTTTGCTTCTAAACTTTTTTCTAGTGCTGTCAAACGATTAATCGCATCCAAAATAAAAGTTTTTGTTTACAGAATATGTGTGTGTACTGTTATTATGTATATATAAATACACACTCATGCATGTATATATTTAGAAAATATTTACATGTATATATTTATATTTATATAATTTATATGTAAATACGTTTAATATATAGACAAAACATATTTTTCTGAAATATAAACATTTCTAGAAAATGTCTCAAGTACAAATAAGATCAGAAGGAGGTTTTAAGAATATTGATCTCAGAACATTTTCTCAACATCACGAAGCGTATATCAAGTTATAAGAGCGTTCCATAAACATTACGTTAAGAGCGTTTTGAACATTAAGAAAGTCAGCCAGCAGTCATTAGAGTATTAGTGACCGTCTGCTTACAGTATTTTTAACTGCTTACACACAATTTCAAAACTCTTTTTTGACTCTTTTTTCCTGAACTTTTCACACAAATCCAAGAATTGCACAGAAAATGCAAAATGTCTCACATCTCTTACAAAATGAAGCACTGCATTCAAAATATCACAAACACATCTCAAAAGCAAACATTTGCCATACGTTGCAAACACCTTTGCCATAATATTCTATTTTTGAAAGCATCATATACACAGTTATTCAAAACCTAAAGCTCTTCTTTCATGAGCTCCTGAGTACATTTCTGTTCAAGATTGAAAGTAATTGGCAGAGAGATGCTGAACAATTCACGGAAAAAAACACGAAAGCAAACTTTTTTTTTTACTGTAAGCATTTGTGGTGGTGAATACAGTAAGAAAAGACACACATCCAGCTGGTGTAGTTGTGTAGATGTGTGTTTATTGATCGGTTGGTGTTCAGTGAAGCACGCGTGAGGAGTTAGTGATGAATTAATGAGGCTTTCTGATTGGTTGTGTTTGAAAAAGAAAGTCAAGATAATTCGTGTTAGATTTGTGTGTTAGAACTGTGTGTTGTGTTTTGCAGAAAGTGTTTTATGAAATTGAAAACTGAGTCAAAGGCTGAGAATTAGTGTCTGGTTTTGTAGGTTTGGTGTGTGCTTCTGCTGTTTGAGCGTCAGCTTTCAGAAACTGTGTGACGAGGAAGATTCTGTGTGTAAGCAGCTGAAAAACACTAGTGTCTGCTCACGGTGTGTTTTGATGGACATTCTACTGACTCACTTTGCAACTACTTGTCAACTTATTCTACTAACCCTAACCTAACAGTCTACTAATAGTCTAATCAGAGTTAGTAGAATGTCTAAAGTGGGCTATCAAAATCAACTGTAACCTGTATTTCTTTCTCTAAAGTCACTAAATCCCTGAAAATCTGAAATCTATGAAACTTTCTCTAATCTGCTCTAACAATGACTGAGTTTTGTTCTGATGCGGGCTGTGATTGTATGAGTATCACACTCTGAACTCGCTGTAGACTTACACCTTCATAAAAATAACCCTGCATCTGCCTCAGAAGGTGTAAATTAATGAAAAGAGCTCATGCCATCTGTGCTGCTTCTCTGGTGTGTGTGTGTGTGTGTGTGTGTGAATCTCCTGTGAGCCACTGTTTGTTTGTGTGCGTGTGTGTGTGTGTGTGTGTGTGTGTGAATCTCCTGTGAGCCACTGTTTGTTTGTGTGCGTGTGAGTGTGTGTGTGTGTGTGTGTGTGTGTGTGTGTGAATCTCCTGTGAGCCACTGTTTGTTTGTGTGCGTGTGAGTGTGTGTGTGTGTGTGTGTGTGTGTGTGTGTGTGTGTGTGTGAATCTCCTGTGAGCCACTGTTTGTTTGTGTGTGTGTACGTGTGTGAGCCCGAGCGTGTGTGTGTGTGTGTGTGTGTGTTTATGTGGTTTATGAGGACACAAATGTGTATAATGACATGGGTATGACAGAGGTATTACAATATGAAGGTGGTTTATGAGGACACTGCCTATGTCCCCGTAATTCAAAAGGCTTAAAAAACATACTAAATGGTGTTTTTTTGAAAATCTAAAAATGCACAAAGTCTCCTGTGAGGGCTAAGTTTAGGTGTAGGGTTGGTGTAGGGCAATAGCACACACAGTTTGTTCAGTATAAAAACCATTACGCCTATGGAGAGTCCCCATAAACCACAAAATCCAACATGTGTGTGTGTGTGTGTGTGTGTGTGTGTTTGAGAGAGCATCCGTCAGTGGTCAGGCATGTGTGTGTGTTTGTGTGTGTGTGTGTGTGTGTGAGAGAGTATCCGTCAGTGGTCAGGCATGTGTGTGTGTTTGTGTGTGTGTGTGTGTGAGAGAGTATCCGTCAGTGGTCAGGCATGTGTGTGTGTGTGTTTGTGTGTGTGTGTGTGTGTGTGAGAGAGTATCCGTCAGTGGTCAGGCATGTGTGTGTGTTTTTGTGTGTGTGTGTGTGTGAGAGAGTATCCGTCAGTAGTCAGGCATGTGTGTGTGTGTGTGTGTGTACGAGCGTTAGCGTGTGTGTGTGTGTGTGTGAGAGAGAGCATCCGTCAGTGGTCAGGCATGTGTGTGTGTGTGTGTGAGAGAGCATCCGTCAATGGTCAGGCATGTGTGTGTGTGTGTGTGTGTGAGAGAGAGCATCCGTCAGTGGTCAGGCATGTGTGAGTGAGTGTGTGTGTGTGTGTGTGTGTGTGTGTGAGAGAGAGCATCCGTCAGTGGTCAGGCATGTGTGTGTGTGTGTGTGTGTGTGTGTGTGTGTGTGTGTGAGAGAGAGCATCCGTCAGTGGTCAGGCATGTGTGAGTGTGTGTGTGTGTGTGTGTGTGTGTGTGTGTGTGTGTGTGTGTGTGTGTGTGTGTGTGTGTGAGAGAGAGCATCCGTCAGTGGTCAGGCATGTGTGTGTGTGTGTGTGTGTGTGTGTGTGAGAGAGCATCCGTCAGTGGTCAGGCATGTGTGAGTGTGTGTGTGTGTGTGTGTGTGTGTGTGTGAGAGAGAGCATCCGTCAGTGGTCAGGCATGTGTGAGTGTGTGTGTGTGTGTGTGTGTGTGTGTGTGTGTGTGTGAGAGAGAGCATCCGTCAGTGGTCAGGCATGTGTGTGTGTGTGTGTGTGTGTGTGTGTGTGTGTGTGTGTGTGAGAGAGCATCCGTCAGTGGTCAGGCATGTGTGTGTGTGTGTTAACAGACTTTAGCAGTGTGTTACAGAGATCGTGTGCAGAAGTGAGCATTTATTCACACAGCAGGAGGTGTGAGATGTGTTTGCACTGATTGGTTTGTGTTTAGTGCTGTTTGTGTCACTTCTGATTTTTCAAGTACAATCCATCATTGGCATCAATTGTATAATAATTATTTTGTAACAATTTTTTTCAGACATAAAAACTTCAAGACATAAAAAAGTAAATACAGGATTGTGTTTAACCAATATGTGAATTTGACACATTTTGTTTGCAGAATACAGATATCGGTCCCAGACAAACAACGATGGTTTTGTGTCTGTCAGAAGTTTTTCTAGCTTTTCAACAGAACAAATCTTGTCTCATTTATATTTTTTAAAATACTGTTCTGGATATAGGGATATCAGTTGTCTTCACCTGCAGGACGGAGCTGTTCAAGAGCTGTGTGTGCAAATGAAGAACTCTTAGAAAATATCCTGTTACTATTTTAATGTTAAACCGCTGCAAACGATTCAGTGTGTGAGTGAACTGTTCAAATGAATCAAATCAAATGAACCACTAACAATGTCACGGGTTGCTGGGGCAAGAAACTCATAGGAGCACAAAGGAGGCAGATAGTCAGAGTCTTTAATAAAGCCACACAGGAACATAAGCAAACACAACCTCCTGTAAATTTACATTTAGAGAACATACTGGCATTTGGTGCTCCAAAAAACAAACAAACAAAAATTAGGTCTTAAAACGTTTCAAATTTGCCTCCATAAAACCTGCAAACAAATTGATTCAGGAATAGATTCAGTGAAAGTGACTCTGCATTAACTAGCGGTTCAAACACTATACTGATTTAACGTGAAAATGTTTACCTCTCCTGTAAAAAATAAAATAAATAAAAAATGCATGCATACATATATAAAATAAGAAACAGAACCAGCTGAAATATTCAAAACTGCCGTGTCAGTGTGGTCTTACTTTAATTACCATTATATATTAATGCGCTGCTTACACACACACACACACACACACAGAAACATCCAGGAGCAAAGAAACACTGGCCCGTGACTTTTATTAATAAAATAGCTTCAATACTGAATCACTTCATTATATTTTTCAGCTACAGGGAGGTTCAGCTACGCTGTTTTTGATGCAAGTAAACACACACAGATGCACATAATTCACGCACGCAACGTTGTCCTCTCAGTGAGTGAGAATGTGGATGTCTTGGGAAGCCTGTAGCTGTAATCATATACTGTATGTAATGTAGTATTATTTCAGTATTCACCCACATGATGAGCCTCTGCTTCACTGTTTCCAAGCATGGGCTCACGGCGAAGCTCTTCTGTTCTGAGGGAGTAATCAGGAGAAATGACATGTGTGTCTGTCAGCAGCGCGAGAGTTTGAAGCTGCAGCGAGAGATGCGTTCATGCAGGCAAGCCTGATCACTTAAACCAGCCTAAAGTGGTTTTCTGTTCTGGTCTGCTGGTTTAGCTGCTCTCCCAGTGCACAAAACCTGGAAACCAGCTGGTTTTATGTTTATTTGCCCAGTTCACAAATTTAGGCTATGCAAAATTAGTTTTGTTTTAAAATGTTTCTCAAATGCTGAAACGTCCTGTTTTCCTGTCGTGATTATAATGTTATTGGGTTACAGTAAGATTTCTTAACCATTCTATTAAATTGTATTTTTACCCAAAATACAATGTTATTTGAACGTTTAATGTTCTAAGAATGTTAAAATGTCCACTTTTCTTGTTGTGATTAAAACATTATTTGGTTAAAAAAACTAAACATTTATAACATTCTACTAACTTTATTCTTTATTTAAAATATAACATGATCTGAACATTTATTTTTAATATCCTAAAAACATTAAAATGCCCAGCTTTCTAGTTGTAATTATTACATTTAATGGTTATAAAACATGTCTTAGAATGCTCATCAAGTAGAATTTTCTTGCAACGTTATGGCAACGTATATCAATAAGAACGTTCCACAAACGTTACATTAAGAATGTTTCAAAGCATTGTGAGACCATTCCCCGTTAGCTGTGATGCTTTCGTCAGCGTGTTTCTCCATCAGGCCTCACCGGAGCTCGTCGAGGTGATTCTGCTGTCTTCTCTCTTCCTCTGAACCCTGGAGGAATTCTGCTAACTTTGTTTCTAAAAGTGGCATCGTAAAGAAAGTTCTGCTCTGTGGGTTGCCATGACAACTGTCTCCGAGAGAGAAGCAGAGGCTCAGCGAGATGCAGAAGAAGCAGCTGGAGATGAAGCGTTCAGAAGGCAGGTGAGAGAAGCCAGGCCTGTCAGGAGATGGAAACTCGCAAACTGTGTGTGGATATACTGCATATGTATTTATGTACTGTGTACATTGTGTACATATATATGCATGTATACATAATCTTTAAAAACAATTCTGTATAATTTTCTGTAAAAAAACAGCAGCTGTGGTTGCCAGAATTTTACCGTAAAAAAATACGGTAGCAACATTTTAGGTTTTACGGATTTAACTTAAATTTAAATATAATGTTAATATACCAACCTATTGAAGTACTGAAATCTGTTTAGTACCTTTTGTAATACTCTGATAACCACCAAAAATAGGTGATGAGAAAGTCACATGATGAACCAAAGCCATCACAAGCAGCTTTTAATTATTAAAATATATAGAAGGTGCACAGTGTCATTCACACAAACACTAATCATCATAATGGTGACACACATGAAACTGAAATAAAGCAATAAACATTCATTTAACAACATTAGATGTAACATACAACCCTGATGTACAAAACCGATAAGAAAAAACGAAGAAGAAACAGTTATTTCACAAAAACAAAAAAAACATAAAATTTGAAATATAACGCAGGGGATTCTGGGAATGTCAATTTACGTTTTTTTCAAGATAAAATATACATTCTTTTTCACTTCCAAAAAAGGTATACTACCATAGAATTACATGTAATGTCCAACACTAACTGCTTTCATTTTAATCAGATTTTTTATGGTTAATCACACTAAATTAACGTGTTAAATTGACAGATTGTGTGATTTGGAAACTGAATCTTCTTCCTCTTGTAGATCTGACCGTGTTTCCAGCATCATCTCAGATTCTCAGGATCTCAGTCCTGTGTTTGAGTTATTAATACTGTACGCATGTGTTCACAGTTCAGATATATTTGAGCGAGAAGACCGTATTCTCGAACCGAACAGCGAAGCATTGCTGTGTGAAGAGAACAGAACCGGACTGAACTATACTGTAACTGATCAGAAATCAATTAGCTCTACAATCTGAGCAGATGAGGCTCATTCAGAGAAACACACATCAGATTATATTACTGCATCTGATTGGTCGTTTCATTGCATGACAATCATAAACACCCAACAAGATGTTTGCTTACTGTGATTATTAATAGATTTAATTTATTAATGTTTTATTTATTTATTTTATTTTTTTTTTGTTTGCACTTAATTTCTAGCGATTATCGTCAATTTGATTTCACAGATACTATTTAAACTAAACTGAGCTAGACAATGACATCACTGAACTCATTAATGAAATGCCTTTAACTGAAAATTGAGTGTTTAATCTTATTATTATACATTACTGACACTCTATCCTCCAATTTGATCCTGTTAAGTGCTTTGACACAATCTGTATTGTTAAAAGCGCTGTATAAATAAAGCTGACTTGACTTGACTAATTATTGATGAAGCACCTGCCTTAATTAGTGTAGTTTTTTAAGGCAACAAGCTGAAGCATTCCCATGATTTTACCATAATAAAGCGGGTTTTAGGCACTCCTAAAATAACTATGAACCAGGATTTTTGCAAGAAGACTTCATGTGTTCATTTTGAATCTCCAGTAAATTATTTGAATATGTTTAGATATTTGTACTGGAAAACAAGACAAAAATACAGAAGAAGATACTGATGAATTCATGAATTTAAAACTTCCTGTTCCAATTTTTTTAAGACTTTAAATGTATGATCATAGTAAAGCGACTGTGAACATGGTCTCGTGGCTCTTTATAGTTGAAGTTTGTGACTCTAGTGCAGTGAAACTGTATAAAGCCTGACATGAACATGATACAGATTTAAATGTGCTTCTGTTCAGAAGTGAATCTCACAGAAACAGTACATCACACACAGCAGAGTAATTAGCGTGAAATACATGATGTTTTTTTTAGCTGCTAATTGGATTTCTGTACTCAGGAGAGACGCTCTGCAGTGACCCAGAGCCGACTGATCAGCGCTGGAGCGACTGACTGCGTGTAATGGGCCTTGTGTTCACATCCTCCACGAACACCTTCAGATCCGAGAACGAGTTACAGAAGCCCACGAAGCGTCCGGCGAGAGCTGGAGCTCCGGTCTGGAGTCCTGAGCTGGATTCTGGGACACAGGCGACAAATTCAGGTCACAAAAACATTGGTTTCAAATGCTGAAATGTCCAGTTTTACTTTTATTTAAAGGTTACAAAAACGTTTCTTAAACAGTCTACTATTTTTATTTTTACCCAAAATATGTTATTTGATTTGTTTTGTTTTTTTGTTTATTTTTAATATTCCAATAATGTTAAAATATCCAGTTTTCTTGTCATGATTAGAACGTTGTTTAAAGATTACAAAAAAATTTCTTACAAGTTTTACCCAAAATAAAAAGTTATTTGAACGTTTAATATTCCAATAACCTAAAATGTCAATTTTTCTTTTCACGAACGTTGTTTAAAGGTTACAAAAACGTTTCTTATACGTTTCACTAGTTTTACCCAAAATATAAAGTTATTTGAACGTTTCAATATTCCAATAACGTTAAAATGTCAATTTTTCATCAAGTCAAGTCAATATTATTTGTTTAACGCTTTTAACAATGCAAATTGTGTCAAAGCAGCTTTACATCGACTTGATATAGAGCTGGGTGGCTTTATATCAGCTTTACGGTATTTAGACGGGAAATAGTTTGTCGAAATAGTGTCATTCTCCTCTGGTCAGACAAAATCATCAGTTTAATTCTAGGCTGCAGCAGAGTCAGATTGTGCAAAGGACTCATCTGGTTCCTGTGGTCTTGTCCCGATGGTTGTCTTGGAGACAGGGTCTTCACTGGGGATCAGTCTCTGGGGTCATCTAGGTGTCCTGCTGTAGAGGTCATCTCTAGGTGCTGATCCACCATCTGATCTGGATACAGTCTGGATCTGGGTGGCTACCGTGACCTCGGAATAAGAAAGAAACAGACTAATATTAGCGTAGATGCCGTTCTTCTAACAGTAACAAGTTTTGTTTTTCGAAGGAAAGATTGCTATCAAAAAGTACGCCTAGATTTCTAGCTGATGACGAAGAATTTACAGAGCAGCCATCAAGTATTAGACAGTGATTTAGGTTATTACATGCAAAAGTTTTTGGTCAAATAATTAACACCTCTGTTTTTTCAGAATTTAGCAGTAAGAAATTGCTAGTCATCCAGTTTTTGATATCAGCTATACATTCTGTTAGTTTTGCAAATTGGTAAGTTTCATCAGTTCGCGAAGAAATATAGATCTGAGTATAATCAGCATAACAGTGAAAGCTAACACCATGTTTCCTAATGATATCTCCCAAGGGTAACATGTAAAGCGTGAAAAGTAAGGGGCCAAGTACTTAGCCTTGAGGTACTCCATACTTCACTTGTGATTGGTATGATACCTTTTCATTTACTGCCACAAATTGATGGCGGTCAGATAAGTACAATTTGAACCATGCCAGTGCACTTCCTCTAATGCCAGCATAATTTTCTAATCTATTTAAAAGAATGTTGTGGTCAATAGTGTCAAACGCAGCGCTAAGATCCAGTAGCACTAATAGAGAGATACAACCACGATCAGATGATACAAGCAGGTCGTTTGTAACTCTAATGAGAACAGTCTCAGTACTAAGGGATGGTCTAAATCCTGACTGGAAATCCTTACATATATATTTTTTGTCTAAGAAGGAACATAGTTGTGATAATATTACCTTTTCTAATATCTTAGACAGAAAAGGGAGATTCGAGATCGGTCTGTAATTAATTAATTCTTTGGGGTCAAGTTGTGTTTTTTTAATGAGAGGCTTAATAACAGCCAGTTTGAAGGTTTTTGGGACATATACTAATGACAATGATGAGTTAATAATATTCAGAAGGATCTATGACTTCTGGAAGCAGCTCTTTTAGGAGTTTAGATGGAACAGGGTCTAAAATACAGGTTGTTGGTTTAGATGATTTAACAAGTTTATACAATTCTTAATTTCCAATAGAAGAGAATGAGTGGAATTGTTCCTCAGGGGATCTATAGTGCGCTATCTGAAGCGATACTGTGGCTGACAGCTGCATGGTTACAATTTGATCTCTAATAGTATTGATCTTGGAAGTAAAGTAGTTCATAAAGTCATTACTACTGTGCTGCTGGGTAATGTCTGCACCTGCTGATGTTATTTTTGGTTAATTTAGCCACTGTATTAAATAAATACTTGGGGTTTTGTTTGTTTTCTTCTAAAAGAGACGTAAAGTAAGCAGATCTAGCAGTTTTAATGCTTTTCTGTAGGATAGGGTACTTTCCCACCAAGCAATACGAAATGCCTCTAGTTTAGTTTTTCTCCAGCTGCGCTCCATTTTCCGGGCTGCTCTCTTTAGGTCCCGAGTGTGCTCATTATACCACGGTGTTGGACTGTTTTCCTTAATCTTCCACAAGCGTAAAGGAGCAATCGTATCTAAAGTGCTAGAAAAGTGAGAGTCAATAGTTTCTGTTGCATCATCAAGTTGTTCTGAGCTGTTGGATATGCTGAGGAATTGAGATGAATTAGGAAGATTATTTATAAAGTAGTCTTTTGTGGTAGAAGTGATGGTTCTACCATATTTGTAACAAGGAGTTGGCTTTACAGCTTTAGCTATATGGAATATACACAAAACTATATAATGATCTGAGATATCATCACTCTGCTGCAATATTTCAACAACACTAACATCAATTTCATATGACCGTATTAGATCTAGAGAATGATTTCGACAATGAGTAGGTCCTGAAACATGTTGTTTAACACTAATGGAGTTTAGAATGTCTATAAATGCTGATCCCAACAAATCTCTTTCACTATCAACATGGATATTAAAATCACCAGCAATTAGGACTTTATCTGCAGCCAGCACTACCTCAGATAGAAAATCAGCAAAATCTTTAATAAAGTCTGTGTGGTGGCCTGGTGGCCTGTATACAGTAGCCAGTACAAACATCTCAGGGGATTTATCATTAACACTTGTTTCTTTGGATAACGTTATATGAAGCAACATTACTTCAAACAAATTATACTTGAAACTCGACCTCTGAGAAATACTGAAAATATTGCTATAAATTATAGCAACACCTCCCTCTTTACCTTTTGGACGCGGTTCATGTTTGTAACAGTAATCTTGGGGGGTAAACTCGTTTAATGTAATGTATTCATCTGGTTTTAGCCAGGTTTCTGTCAAACAAAGCACATCTAGTTTAGGGTCAGTGATCATATCATTTACAAAATCTAATATTCTAATATTCAATAAGCCAAGCTTTATCATTTGTTTATCTTTATTATATCTGTTTTTTATTTGTTGAACATCAATTAAATTGTTACTCTTACTTTGGTTTGGATGTTTTCTGTATTTTCTAGTTTGGGGAACAGACACAGTCTATGGCAAGCCGTTTTGACTTTTATTCCTTCTCAGGATATGAATTCTTGATATCAACAATTTAATTGTCACTAGTGACAATGTTCATTTCTGATATCAAGAATTAAATTGTTGATATCAGAAATTACCCTCCCAATTGTTGATTTCAGAAATACATTTTCAGATATCAGAAATGAACATTGTCACTAGTGACAATTAAATTGTTGATATCAAGAATTCATATCATGTGAAGGAATAAAAGTCAAAACGGCTTGCCATACACAGTCTCTATAGTGTGATATCTGGGTGAAGGAGTCTCTATGTGCTGAGAAATAACTGACTTCTGTGACGTGAGGCGGCTAGCAGACGGGTCGGTTTAGCCAGTCTGTCTGCTTCCTGACCTGGGCCCCAGTTAGTCAAGTCTTATTGTGAACGTTGTTTAAAGGTTACAGAAACGTTTCTTATACGTTCACTAGTTTTACCCAAAATATAAAGTTATTTGAACGTTTCAATATTCCAAATAATCTTAAAATGACCAGTTTTCTTATTGTGATTAGAACGTTGTTTAAAGGTTACAAAAACGTTTTTATAACGTTCATCAAGTTCACAAAACTTCATGAGGCCGTTTTGAGAATGCAGTTCTGAGAACGTTTTCTCTCACTGTTATGAGAATGTATATCACTAATTAATAAAGTTATAAGAGCATTCTGTAAACATAGTTTAGAAAGTTTTTCTGAGCTTTGGGAAGGTTGCAGAGATCTGTGAGAGTGTTTCTGGAGCAGAGACGGTGACACAATGAGGCGGCGAGGATGAAGCGCGGTCAGGTGACACTTTGAGGTCAGTGACGGTTGTTGAGGAAAGATCCGGACAACGAAGGCTCTTCTCCCAACCTCTCTTCACTTTTTTCAGAAATGGAGGCGCAATTAATGACAACATGAACGATGTCCTACTTTTTGCCTCCGATTCAGCGCAGAGGAGGGAAACGTAGGAAAATTCCCCAAGATGGCCGCCCAAAAGCGTCGGCTAGGTCGGTCACACGGCTCGTCCAATTATAGAACAGCTGTGACAACTGGGGGGTGAAGATGGAAACTCTTCCTCCGATGCTATAAATCAAAGCGGGATGGCTCATTTTCAAGGTGAGATGTTGAGGAAGCTGGAGAGTCAGGATTTTGTGGGAACTGGAGCACGGACGAATCACACGGGAACTACCGGAATCACAAATGCGGCAGATCTTAAAATAATCAAAGCACACCTGCACATACAGTCAGTATTTATAAGATATTTACTTCTATAACGCTTTATCCAATAAACATCGTTTCAAAGCAGCTTCATGGTAATAAACAGGAAAATAACAGTGTTAATGCTGCAAAATTAATCAATTAAGAAACTCAATTTCAGCTGTAAAGCAGCTCTACAGAAGACAACAGTCATTATTCAGATAAATTCAGTTCTCAACTGATGGAGTCAGTGCAGTTACATCAATAATTTTGATGAATATTAATTGAGTTTAAACCCAGCTGTGAAAGCGTCAGTATATTCTGAGCTGTGACAGAAGAACACCTGTCAGGATGTTTGACGGTGAGACCGAGAAACACGTCGCAGGTTAAACCGCTGTAATGTTCAGGAGTACGAATAATTCACTCTGACTAATGGAGGACGAGTATTACAGCAGTGCCGGGTCAAAGCCTCTAATTAAACACACACATATGCTCTCTTTTAGAGATATCTGTGTGTGCGTGTGTGTGTGTGTGTGTGTGTGTGTGTGTGTGTGTTTTTGTAACATATGAGGACATACATTTGTATTATGACATGGGTATGACATTACAAGGAGAAGGTGATTTATGAGGACATTACCCCATGTCCATGTACAGAAAATCATAATGCACAAAAGTAAAATGCACCAAGTTTCCTGTGAGAGGTAGGTTTAGGTGTAGGGTTGGTGTAGGGCAATAGAAAATACTGTTTGTACAGTATAAAAACCATTACACCTATGGAATGTCCCCACAATTCACAAAAACAAACGTGTGTGTGTCTCTGTGTGTATGTGCGTGTGTTGTGCGGCTTCATCCTTCACTCTGACAGCACCACTGCATTTGTCTGGCTCCTGTCGGTCCCTCATTACTGACCCTGAGCTCAGAAACAATGGGCAGGTTTGGAACACTGAGCGTGTGCCCTGGAGCTGCGGCCTACACAAATAAATCAAACCGAGGAAGGAGTTAGAGACGCCGTCACCAGGCTTCCTCAACACCAGCTACACATGTCTGTTAATTAGCACCCAAACCTGTTCATAAAGAACGCTGTGCGTTTGCCAAAAGACTGAGACCGTGAACGTCAGTCACGCGCGCATCTGATTAAAAAGCTGGGATTGTTGGATTTGGAACTTCCCGTTTCAAGATGGTGTGTTTCCATCAGCGTTCCAAGAGCCAAACGCAAAGGTGCACTCAGCTTCGGCCGCTTTGGCTCTTCTTATATTCATTAAGTCTCGTGTAATAATGGCAGCGAATGAAAAGCCTCGGAACAGATATTTTGATTAATGGATTCAGAGGCTTCCGACAGCACTTCAACGCATAGGATCCTATTTGCGGTTCTCGGCAGAGGAATGAAGCGGAGAGCCGAGGAAAGAGAGAAGAAAGTGTGATAAAATGATAATTAGTGTTAATCTGATACCATTGCCTAGCAACAGACGATAGGCTGTAATAATGGAGTAATGGCTTCTATTTTTGGCCTCTCTGTCTTTCCAGCCTCTGCCGCCTATTTTTCTTCCACAAAGAGAGAGAGAGAGGAAGCTAATGGTCAGAACAGTCCTAATGGATCGGAGTTCAACTAAAATATAAGACATAGTCCCATGTCGCTTATTCACACGGGAGCCGCTGGAAAGCTGAGCGTGCCTCGAGCTCCTGCAAATTGCCTGTCAATGAGTACAGGTGTACGGCATTTCAAACGCTCCCCAGCGACGCCATTCACCGACCCTTCTGTTCAATACAAAACACGTTTGATTTCCATTCTGTTCCAGTGCATTATCATTTCAAAAGCAGTTTCTCTGCAAGAGGCTCGTCTGATCGCGTGTGTTGACTTCAGCAACTATAAACGCGCAGTGAGATAAACTCATTCAGTAAGCAGCGTTTGAATGCTTTCAGTGATGCTTCACACTCGCCCAAAACCACTGAAGAAGCTCTCCGATGAAATATCTGGGATTCTTCTAACTTCCCACATTATGAACTGAAAAACATCTTTAAAAAGCACATTTGTTTAAGAGTGTAACTGTGTGTTTTTAATAATCCAGAGAACCTTATTATTTTTTAAGAGTATAGTTGCATGTAGTGGCCCAGCTAACAGAGAACGTTCTCAGAATGTTGGACAAACATTCAAACGAAAACATTATTAATACATTGTTCATGAAATGTTTTAAACATTTTAGTTGGACATTCATCCAACAATGTTACTTGTTTCAGAACGTTCAGAAAACATTTACAGTTTTTTTCAGCTGCTTACACACATTTTCAAAACTTTGCCTCTTTTTTTTTCCAACTTTACACACAAATCCAAGAATTGCACACATAATGCAAAACGCCTCACATCTCTTGCAAAATGAAGCACTGCATTCAAAATATCACAAACACATCTCAAAAGCAAACATTTGCAAACACCTTTGTCGTAATATCAATTCCTGTAAGATTTGTGTGTGTTACATAGAGAACTGTGTGTTGTGTTTTGCAAAAAGTGTTTTATGAAATTGAAAACTGAGTCAAAGGCTGAGAATTAGTATCTGGTTTTGTAGGTTTGGTGTGTGCTTCTGCTGTTTGAGTGTCAGCTTTCAGAAACTGTGTAAGTATAGGTTTTGTGTGTAACATGAAAAAAATATATAAAACTATCATTCCCATAATGTTTTCAAAATGATAAAAAATGTAAAAACCTTTTAGCATTTTAAAAACTGGACATTCAGAGAACATTCATTTCATAAATATGTGTTAGCACATATTTTGTTCGCTGGAACAGCACATAGCCTACAAGAATCAAATATGGGAACATATTAAACGTATGCTAATATTGAGCAAAAAAAACAAAAAAAAACAGTATCATCAGCTTTTCCAATTACCAATACATAGAAGGAGTGTAAAATGCTGATGCATGTACGAAACGCTGGCTGCTGTGTTGTGTTGCCAGCGCACTGCAATTAAAGCGGCCCGATCACTCTCGAGTCCTCTAACGCTCCGGCACAAATGTGCTGATGAATAAAGACGCTCCCAATAAAATCATAAATGACGAATCACACTCATTAATAGCGAGCACAAGCGTGCGCACCTTTGGTTTTTGACCCCTGCCCTTCGCTGACCCGCACTTTCTGTGTTTGAGCTCTTCAAGGCCGCGGCCCGTGCATGCGCGCGCATGTGTGTGAGTGAGAGTTTGTGTGCTTTGAGAGGCGTCGTGGGTGGATGCGTGTAGGCGGTGCGCACAAGCTTCTCAACTCAATGCTGGTTTGATTCTCTTTGAGTGCCAATCGGGGAAAACGTGCTTCTGGGGTTACAGCTGATGACTTTCTCTCACAAACACGAGCGCGATCGTTTCTTATCCATCTGCATGACGTTCCAGCAGTGAAGTTCATTACACCTCATTGCGCTCGGGGGGTGATTACCGGTTTTAATAACTCACAATTACTGTAAAGCTTCTTTTGTGCTGCCCACGTGCATTAGGGAAGGGCCGACCGCGCTCATCAGATCTCCCAGCGGCATGCGCAAACAGACAGAGCGTCTCATTCTCCGGTTACTGACATAACCTTGGTTCCCTGAGATAAGGGAATGAGCCTTGCCTATGGGGTTTACTCCTGTTTGCCCTGTTACTGAAGCCTGATTTGTTAATGTTTGTGTAGCTGCACAAACCAATGGTGCTTTAGCCCGGCTCAAAGCATTATTTCATCAGAATCACTTGACTGAAGCGACAGCCATCGATTTGTGTGCAGCTAATAGCACGGCAAGTGACGCAGCGCTCAATCCCTTATATCAGGGAACCGAGATTACGTTAGTAACCGGGGCATTCCATATCGAATGATCACTTCACGTTGCGTATGGCGGGGGAATGGTGTCCAATCACGCCGTGCTATGCGCAGATACAGAACGGCCTGCTCTGCGAGCCCAGTCTTGGAGCACTTAACTTAAGGGCCCCTAAAAACATGAGCCAAATTGAGTCCCAAGCGTCAGCTGAGGATACAGATACAATCATTTCCACCATTGGGGAGAAACCAGCAGTTTAGGCAGATAAAATCCATGCCTGCAAGGCATCCAAATGATAAAATCTGGCAAATGTGGATGGAGATGACCAGCTGGAGGCCGCACAAATCTCACCAATAGAAATCCCACTGGACCATGCACAGGAGGAGGACATTCCTCTGGTGGAATGGGCCCTCACACCTATAGGGCATTGTGAGCCAGCCGAGGTATAAACCAGGGCTATTGCAACTACTATCCAGTGAGATAGCCTTTGCTTTTTTTGCTTTGCTAACCATTACAAGGCTGGAGAAAGACTTTACAGGTAAAAAACTCAAGACAGGAAGCGCAGACGAACAGCGCTTGCAAGTCACCTACTTTTTTGACCTAAGCTAAGGGCAAAAGCAGAGCAGTTTTGAGTGTCATGACCTGTAAGCTGGCTGCTTGAAGCAGCTCAAAAGGAGGGCCCCTAAGGGCCCTTAGGACTAAAGACAAGTCCTACATCTGCACAGTCCTGGGGTAAGGTGGGTTCAACCTCCGAGCACCCCTCAGGAACTTAACGACCACATCGTTGTTACCTATTGTCCGGCCAGCCACGAGAGAATGGTTCGCCGCAATGGCTGCCACATAGACTTTGAGTGTGGATGGGGTGCATCCCTTATCCAACAGCTCTTGAAGAAAGGTTAGCTCGTAGGACAGGTCACATGAAACATCACCAGAGCATCCTGTCACCAGAGCATCCCGCTGCATTGAGAAATAGACTGGGCAGTGACAGACGTATCACCCTGCAGCCCAAGACCGGTTGCCCACTGAAGCTAAGCAGGGTTGAGCTGGTCAGTACCTGGATGGGAGACCTCCTGGGAAAACTAGGTTGCTGTTGGAAGAGGTGTTAGTGAGGCCAGCAGGGGGTGCTCACCCTGCGGTCTGTGTGGGTCCTAACGCCCAGTATAGTGACGGGGACACTATACTGTCAAAAAGCACCATCTTTCGGATGAGACGTTAAACCGAGGTCCTGTCTCTCTGTGGTCATTAAAAATCCCAGGATGTCTTTCGAAAAGAGTAGAGGTGTGACCTCGGCATCCTGGCCAAATTTCCCCATTGGTCTCTGACCATCATGGCCTCCTAATCATCCCCTTACACTGATTGGCTTCATCACTCTGTCTCCTCTCCACCAGTAAGCTGGTGTGTGCTGGGCGTTCTGGCGCACTATGGCTGCCGTCGCATCATCCAGGTGGATGCTGCACACTGGTGGTGGACGAGGAGACACCACCCCTCACAATGTAGAGTGCTTAGAAAAGCAGAAAAGCACTATATAAAAATTTAATGAATTATTATTATTATTACAGACGTCTTCGGAGGCGAAGAGGTCCGACTTGCCAAAGACTGACCAAATAATCTGAACCAATTGGGGATGGAGTCTCCGTTCCCCTAGAGATACATTGTCTCTGGACAGCATGTCCGCTCCTTGGTTCAGTCTGCCCCACACATGTTTGCTCTGTACCCACAGCAGGAGACGTTGAGTTATCCTGTTAAGGGAACGTGATCTGAGGCCACCTTGGCAATTAATATAGGCTACCACAGTTGTGTTGTCTGAACAGACCAGAACGTGGTGCCCCCTTAAGGCTGGCAGGAAGGTTTTTAGGGCCAGAAATGCCATTATTTGGAGGTAGCTGATGTGTAGGTGTTGCTCGTGAATTGACCAGGAGCCGAATGCCGGATTGTCCTCGTACAGAGTGACGTTGTGACTACCTTCCTCCTGGAGGTTGCTCCCAATGAACTCCAGGAGGAAGGTGGTCACCTGGTAAAAACCGACGAGGAGTTGTCTAAGGGACCACAGCTTTGACACAGCGATGGGTTACCCTGACACGAGATCGGCCCAGGCACCAAGCGTGGGACAGTACACAAGTTTTCAGCCAATACTGGAGGGGCTGTATGTGGAGCAGGCCCAGGGGAATAACTGAGGAGATGGCCGCCATGAGACAGAGCATCCTCTGAAACACCCTGAGGGGGCATGCAGTCCCCAGCTCACATTTGAACCGAGTCTATAACTGTTCCCAGAAAGTCAGAAAACTCTTGGTTGGATTGATTCTCAACCCAAGACGCTCCAGATAGTTGAGCAACAATGACCTGTGAGCGATAAGTTCCCATTCTGATCTGGCTAGCACTAACCAGTCGTCGAGGTTATTCAAAATGCAGATTCCCATCTGTCTCAGAGGGAAAAGAGCCGCGTCCACGCACTTCGTAAAAGTGTGGGGGGCCAGGGACAGCCCGAAAGGCAGAACTGTATATTCATAGGCCATTCCCTCGAACGCATATCTCAAGAACGGTCTGTGACGAGGGGCTATTTGGATATGAAAGTATGTGTATTTCAAATCCAGAGTCAGAAACCAGTCCTCGGGCCAAATTTGTGCAAGGATCTGTTTCAAAGTTAACATTCTGATCGGCCGTCACATGAGAGTACGATTCAGACGTCTGAGATCGAGAACTGGCCTGAGTCCGCCCTCTTTCTTGGGAACGAGGAAGTAGCGGCTGTAAAATCCTGACTCGCTGTCCGCTAAGGGGATCTGTTCTATGGCGCCCTATACAAGCACTGTGTTTACTTCGGACCAAAGAACATGTGCTACACAAACATTAACCTATCAGGCTTCAGTAACAGGAGTAAATCCATACACAACGTTCAATAGGGAACTCCATGCTATCGATCTGATGGACTGCTGGTCTTTAAAGGCTGAGAAAATGAGGCATGATTGCTTTGGCCCCAAATATCACGGCAAACAATTAAGAGGGACACGTGTGAGCACGTGACACTCCTCTGAAACTCATCTGTTTAATCCCAAATTTTTCCCAGACATAAAAATATCCAAATGATGTGTCATTAGTAAGGGAAAAAAACTGTTGTAAAAGTGTGCTTAAAATTGTGTTTTATGGTCGGTCGCAATTGTGACCGGTGGGATAATATGTATACTGAATTAACTTATTTCTGCAGTCATCAGAATATAGCCCAGCTATTTTAAACTCTGTCTGATCGTATTCTAACCCTTACACAACACTAATAGGAATATTGACTATTAAAATACTGACTTAAAAATACAACCATCACCATTCTTTCAAAATTGTTCCTTTATAACATATATATAAATTTTTTGTATTAGTGCTACCGGTATTACAACATCTATATTGTAACTTATTTGTAACATTTGAACTATTTTAGTGCCTTCACTAATAGCTGATCACTATTGTTGCCATCAACATGTTTACTCATTCTATGACCACACTCAACAAAACTGAGAATTCATATATAAATACTAGACACCTTAAAGATAACATGTACCACAAAACTTTGTCTTATCTTTGTTAACATACTTTACTAGCCTTTTGTTTTGGAGCTTTGATGCAGTCCTCATCTTCTCAAGGTGCAAACAGGAATTAAACTGATCTGGTCATGTGACAATTTGCACTTACCATGTGACACTGCACATATTTCATTGAGACCCTTTAATTTTTCCATATTTGCAGGAAATGCACTAAAACACCAGTCAGTAACATTTTTAGAGCTTTATAAATGCAAAGCTTCTTTAGTGTCACTAATGCATCCGCCGCCTCTGCTGCTGTGTCCATTATATATCAGCAGGTTTCTCTTCGATTCATCGAAGTCTTTTGTTCCTCGCGTCACGTGATTCTTCCAAAGAATCGGTTTGTGTGCTTCTAAAGACTTTCAGTGTAATTAACGGAGCTGCAGATTCACTGTTAATGAGCAAATGCATTTGTTAATGAGGAAAAAAGGCAATTTATAATGAAAGAAAGAAAGAAAAACAGCACGAGAAATCATCAAGTCATGACTTTAAAATGATTTAATTAAGGGTTGTGTTCAGAATAGTCTACTATCATGCTCTCACCATCCACGCAGCTATTAAGGCATAATTTTATGGTTTTAATTGAGCTGCTAAATAAAGACATTACAGCGTTTAAGGCATTGTTACTGTGATCGTTCTCTGTAAAGCTGCTTTGAAACAATGTCCGTTGTGTAAAGTGCTTTCTAAATGAAACCGCTTCTGCAGCTTTGATGGAGGTAAAACACAGGATGTCAGTATGGACTCTAAATGTGCTTGTGTTCTATTAGCAACACTTCTAAGTCTACAAAAAATACAACTTCCAATAGATCTCCAAAAATTGCTAAAGACTCAAATCTGCTCCAAGCACTAGAATATGGAAATAACTTTGACTAAATATTCTTAAACCTGAATCAGCTGGATGAGCTGCTCAGATGCTGTCAGCTGTCACGTGTGTGTGTGTGTGTGTGTGTGTGTGTGTGAGAGAGAGAGAGAGAGAGAGAGAGAGAGAGAGAGAGAGAGAGAGCTTCAGGACGACAGACACAAGTTTTGTGATATTTTGAATGCAGTGCTTCGTTTTCCAAGAGATGTTAGGCATTTTGCATTTTGTGTTCAATTCTTGGATTTGTGTGTAAAGTTTGAAAAAAAGAGGCAAAGTTTTGAAAATGTGTGTAAGCAGCTGAAAAAAACTGTAAAGGCCTTAATGTAATTATAAGTTCAAGTTCAAGTTGAGCTTTATTGTCATTCTGCTACATGTGGGGACATACAGTGGAACGAAATGTCGTGCCTCGCAGGACCACGGTGCTACATAAACACAGACATACAACAATGAAGTAAAAAACATGGGGGGTGGTCCATGTTTCAGGAGGTAGGGGTTTGCATGGGGTTTCAGAGGGGGGTGGGTGGTTTGAGTTCAGGGCTCTCGGGGGAAAAAGCTGTTGAGCAGTCTGGCGGAGCGGCCTCTGATGCTCCGGTACCGTCTTCCGTCTTATAAGGACTCCTGCAAACCGTGTGTAAATGAGTTAAGTGTAATCTGTGTTTGTGTTTGTGAAGCTCATCATCTTCTGAGAGCTCCTTCATTCCTGAGGTGTTCTGCTCCAGCACTGCTCTTCACTGGAAACCGTCATTATTCACTGAAGCACAATGAGTCCAAATGAAGAGGAGAAAGTTTGTTAATTGAACACATGTAACTTTCTGAGAGAGCGAATCAAGCGATCAGACTAGTTCTTCTGGTTTCTGCTGATGAGTGTTTGACCCGTCTGTGGCTGCCATGGAAACGTCAGAATAAATCCGGCGTGTTTCTGGCCAAGCGCTGATATTTATAACATCCTGCGCTGCGAGTGAGATTGTTAACCTCTCGCCACAACAGCATCTTATTAAACTCACACAGAATCCCAGAGCCTCTAATTTACCACGTTACAGGCGATTATACACGGCTGAATCTGCTCTGAAACACACACACACCAGCTGCTTGATGATAGGTTCCATCAGAATGCACAAAGGTTCTTGTAATGGGTAGGTTTAGGTGTAGGACGATAGAAAATACGGTTTGTTTAATTTTTATTTCAGTTGTAGTTGTTTAGTACAAGTTAAGTATCTGAAGTGCAACAAAATTAAAATTTAAATGTTACATTTGTTTACAATGTAAAACAAAACTTTATTATTATTATTATTATTATCATTATTTCCGTTTTAAATAAAACAACAATTATGTTTTACAAGATTATTCTACTTCAGTCTCTCATTAAATTTTCACAATTAATCTAATGTAATTTTTAAAAACTCTTTTGTAGTTATTTGTGAAATTTACTTGCAATTTTCTGGGTGAAAATCTTTCACTGTAGCTAAAATAAAATAGGCAAGTATTATATAATACTTATTTCAGTTAATGTTTGTTTTATTTCAAGTAACAGATGTTTTTTATTTTTCTCTTTCATTTTAGTTTTAGTTAATTATAATAATTCTGATCTGAGCTTGAGTCTGTAAACAAGTGAAGAAACTAATTAAAAGGTGCAGAAGACATGCAAAAAAATAGATCTGACTACATTAAACACATAAGCCAGTTCAAACTAACAATGAGCAAAGACTTTTAAAAATGACCTGAGCGTGTGTATCATCAGGTGAATCTGTGGGGTCAGAGGTCACGTCTGCTGATGAGAGATGCTGGGTTCCCGCTGACGCTGCATCCGTCCTCCAGACGAGACCGCGGTCAGCAGATGCTGCTGAAGACAAGCCACACAAGACTTCTGCTTAATAATAGAGAATGTCCGGCATAAGCAGAAAAACGGCAAAGGAAAAGAAAAACCACCTGAGAAAAAACTAAAGTTGTGCGATGTGCTTCTGAGGTTGCTGCAAGAATGCATTCAGCATTATTCTGTGTTACATCACTGAGTAAGATACTGTTATTATAGAGCGAATCATGAGAGATCAGCACAGATTGCTCATTCAGGATTCAGCTTCTGATCAAACGCTGCAATTTCAGTGTCAATCGGGGATTCACACCTTTTTGTGCTATCTGAACCCATCTGATGTAAAATATTATTATGTTTTGCATGTTGCATGTTTATAGTTCCCTAATGTAGGTTAACTAATGAAATGTTTAATTTTATTTTAATTGTTTTTATTTCAAAATTGTGACCCAGGACCACAAAACCAGTCATAGGGGTCAATTTGTCATTTAATTTCATTTATTTAATCAGGGACCATGCACATTAATAACACACAATATGTAAAATGCCCCAGATTTAGCCAGCACTGGCTAATTTTCATCCGTAGTTTTGAAATTTACATTTATACATCACCGGAAAGCTGAATAAATAAGTTTGAATAAATAGGTTTGTTATGATCGGACAATATTTGTCTGAGATACAACTATTAGAAAATCTGGAATCTGAGGGAGCAAAAAAATCTAAATATTGAGAAAATCTCCTTTAAAGTTGTTCAAATGAAGTTCTTAGCAATGCATATTACTAATCAAAAATGAAGTTTTGATATATTTACGGTAGGAAATTTACTAAATATCTTCATGGAACATGATCTTAATATCCTAATGATTTTTGGCATAAAAGAGAAATGTATAATTTTGATCCATACAATGTATTGTTGTCTATTGCTACAGATATACCTGTGTTACTCATGACTGCTTCTGTGCTCCAGGGACACTAATGTTAATATTAGTCAACATGAGTTAACATGAACTTAAACTGAACAGTATTTTATTTATAAACCACTTTAACTAAGATTAATGAAGCTTTATTTTGAGCTCAGATCTTGTGATCAAGCTGAAACTGAACATGTTTAGAGAAATCAAGCAAACATCAGATCATACAGACTCACAGATTATATGTGGATATGAAATACTCAAGGCCATATTTCACTTCATTCTGTCTGAGTAATAAACATAAATACAAATTCTGGAGTAAATATTAATGTGGAGTTTATAATTCACTACAGATGAATGAATCGTTCACTCAAAAATCATTCTGTCATCATTTAATCTCGCTCCAAACCTGCATGACTTACTTTCTTTCACCTGTGAACATACAAAAAGATATTCTGAGAAGTCTGTGCATGTAATTAAAGTCAAAGAAGTCCCATATTGTCTGGCTTCCAGCATTCTTCAAAATACCTTTATTTAAAAAAGAAAGCTCTTCAGGTTTGGAACGACATCCCAGCTAAGAAAAATATATCATAAAAATATGTCTCTAATGTTCCCATTAAGTTATAAAATGTTATTTTGAAAGAGCGCTTACAGTTAACATATAACTTGTGTGGTGTTTTGTTGTTAAATAAGCAATCCCAGCAATGCAAAAGAAGCATAATGCATTACTTTCCATAAAAAGTAACTAATTAACGTGTTGTTACTTTTTTTATAGAGTAACGCAATATTGTAATGCATTACTTTTAAATTTAACCTTACACTGGTCATAACATAAAAAATTTTTTTTTTAAAATTTGATGAATGTCCAACTAAAACGTTTTCAAAAAATACTTCACATGAACAATGTCTAGAAGTTCTTGAGTTAATATTTAGTGAAGATTACTAAAGACCACATAGCTTTGAACGATTTTAAATTTTTTTGTGTGTTTGTCACACTTTAATGTTTCAGATCATCAAACAAATTTAAATATTAATCAAAGATAACACAAGTAAACAACATGCAGTTTTTAAATGAAGGGTTTTTTTAAAACAAAATCCAAACCCACATGGCCCTGTGTGAAAAAGTGTTTCCCTGTTAAAACATAACTGTGTTTATCACACCTGAGTTCAGTTTCTCTCGCCACACTCAGGCCTGATTACTGCCACACCTGTTCACAATCAAGAAATCACTTACATAGGACCTGCCTGACAAAGAGAAGTAGACCAAAAGATCCTCAAAAGCTACACATCATGTTGAGATCCAAAGAAATTCAGGAACAAATGAGAAAGAAAGTAATTGAGATCTATCAGTCTGGAAAAGGTTATAAAGCCATTTCTAAAGCTTTGGGACTCCAGCGAACCACAGTGAGAGCCGTTATCCACAAATGGAGAAAACATGGAACAGTGGTGAACCTTCCCAGGAGTGGCCGGCCGACCAAAATTACCCCAAGAGCACAGCGACAACTCATCCAAGAGGTCACAAAAGACCCCACAACAACATCTAAAGAACTGCAGGCCTCACTTGCCATTCTAATTTTCATATGTGTGTCTTTACGATGGCTCCACAGCAGCAGCAGCATTGTGATAAAACAGGCCTCTCTGGCCCTGTGCTTGAGGCGTTTGAGTAATGCGATGCTCGCCAGCGGTGTTCCCTTTTTAATTGCTCCGATTCCTTCTCCCGGTCGGACCTGGTGCACACAATAGAGTCTCAGACCGACGCCGGCGCATTAATCATGTCTGTCTGCGGGAGCCGTGCACATGGATGCATCTGGGGTCGCATTGCTTGACAACAGAGCGCAGGACTTCCAAATGTTATCGCACCAACACACGGACGATCCCGTCTGCTGACACCAACCTCCAGCTCAGCTGCAAATCATAACCTATTGGTTCAGCAGAAGCCTTTCATGGGGTTTCACAGGGTTTCGTGGAACACTGCTGGAGCTGATGGAAACACTGGAGCAGAGGTGATCGATGGATGAAGGGCTTTTCTAAATAAAACTACTATTATCATCAGTGTGTTATGACAGGTCTTGTGCTCATTTATTATTTGAGAATTAATTAAGAGCTGGCTGTACACCAATTGCTATTTTACCCAGAAAGTTGGCAGAAATCCATAACGAAGCAGCACAATGTGAAAGTGAACTTGAGTTACATAGCCTATTCAATCAAGCTCAAAATAAATGAGGCGAAATTTAGTATCCACAATCCTGTGGTGTGGGAAGTTTGTATTTATGAGCTGGGAAGTCATAAGTCAAGTCATTTGGTTGAAGCGAGATTTTAACATTCGTGCATCTGGCGGGAGATTTTATTTCATTGCATTCAATGCACACATCTGATCAGTTCATGCATTCCCTGGGAATCGAACCCATGACCTCATGTTGCAAGCGCCATGATACTGACTGAGCTACAGGAAGGCTAGATGCAATTGAGCTTTTCTACAAAAACATTCAGCAAGATTTTTAAACTGTCAGAGATGTTATGGCTTTCTCAGTTTGTGTAAATCCACTTAGGATTCAGAGTATTTATTTTTCTCCACATTAATTTCATGCATGTACAAATATGTGCTCTTATTTCATTAAAACAATTCAAACATGCTTTTTTCCTTATCTGTCCTAAAAGAATGGAAGTGAAATGTGACAACATGCCCCACAGGCAGAGCCCATATGATATCTATAGAGCGCTATATAAATAAAGGTGACGGGAATAAATATTTGGTCAATTAAAGACAATTATTGACTTTTTATATAACAATACATTTTTTAGTAATTAAAAATAAACAAATTTTGAGTTTGACAAAGAACATAGCAAAACAAAAAACACTTTCAGAAAAACAGCTGATTTGTAATATTAAAAACTAAAACTGAGATGAAAATATTACCTTAAGAATGTCTGGAAACCTTTAAACCATGTGTTTTACAGCGAGCCCCGCTCTTTTCTTATACAAAATGATAGATAAAGAATGTGCATCAGGTGTGTTTTTGCTTTTTAAGTTTTTCTTCAGTTTATGAATGTGCTGTACATGTAATTGTTATGCTATCGTAATTGTACAATGCAACTGTATTTAGTTAGATTCAACAAACTGACTGTTAATACATTGTGCTGTATCCATCGCATCTGACATGTTTTCTCACTGACCTGCTGCTAACTGGGAAATTCTTGCAGTCTTGCTAAGTCCACATTTTTTTCTGCGGAATTGGGCTATTTTTATACAGCTGCTGCGAGAAATCCATCCCACGGTGGAACCCTCTGGAAGGAAGCTTTGACCTCCGGAACAGGATTTTTGTGCAATGTTGCCATTTTCCTCCAGAACGTTATTGGGCTGTTTTATGTACCAATTGGACTGATGTTGTTATTGTTAAGTTTCGCACTCATAATTTCGACTTTGTGGCATTCTTGTGCAACATAACATAACATGACACGACATAACATGAATGCACCAAAATAGAGGGCTGCTTTCGGAGTGGAAGCAAAAAACGTGGAAAAGTCAGAAATTCAAAATATTATATCTATATTATGCCCCTTTTTACAAGATGTAAAATAAGTCTCTGATGTCCCCAGAGTATGTATGTGAAGTTTTAGCTCAAAATACACCACAGATCATTTTTTATAGCTTGTTAAAATTGCCACTTTTAAGGTATGAGCCAAAACGCGATGTTTTTGAGTCCCTTTAAATGCAAATGAGCTGGTGCTCCGCCCCCTTTCAGAAGAGGGCGGAGCTTCAATAGCTCAAGCTCCAGCATACAAATAAACATTCCACTATTAGTACAAGCCTGCTATCTTTACAGAAAATATACTGGGCTTAAAAGTCAGTCATCTAATTGTACTGTGCATAATAAATGCGCGTTTATGAATTACACAGACGTGATTTGCCTTATCTGCTGTCACAGACTTTATAAGTCCCATTTGTGATTCAAACAAACTCAAGCAGTCGACCTCACATTGCTTTCATGTGCAATTTATAACTAGCACAGTCCTATTTATGATCATTCTGGAAGCACGTGAAGGCAGCAGCAGTGAAAACAGGCTTAGCTTCAGCAACATTAGCCTTACAGAGTGCCAAGAAGCTCTTTTGTTTGCAGTTGAAAAACTCAAATGCACTGAAGCTGCTGTCCTGTAACTGTTATTGCATGAGAGAAGAGCAAACGCTGCTTCATCGCGCATCAGGAGACGAATCGTTTGACACGTCCGATAAACAAACGATCTGACACGGGATGATTTCTGTCAGATAGCATCATGAACTCATTCTGACATCTTAACGTGAGCTGTGACAATTCATTAGCCCCGAAACAAAGATGGCCAGCCGTTCAGCGCTAACATCCAGCTAGCGGCGCAGGCTAATTATCTGCCTTAATTGTTGGTGACCCTGCGGCGGCGCGTTTGAGAAACCGGCATACAGCCAGAGTCTATTGATATTCACCTGCTGATGCGTTTGAGTTTGTGCTTGATTCATAATTACAGCTCTGTGGGTCTTTGTGCTGCGTTTGGCCTTCGCAGACACACACTAGCATTATTCTTAGCCGCGCATCTCCCTCAGAACGCAGCTGTGTGCGTTATTCTACTCTATTATCACTTCAGTAGTGCTTCACTCGCTTCTGAACAGAATATTAGCCTTTACCAGCTCACAAAAACATGTTCGGAGAATGCACTGAAAATAGTATAAATATCTGAACATTCTTGAATCAAGATGCATTTACTTGAAGTAAAATTACTTAAGATATTATGTCTTGTTTTCTGAAAACATCTACATTTTGTTAGTTTTTTCTTAAAACAAGCAAAAATATCTACCAATGGGGTAAGACAAATAGAGGCTTAATCAAAGGCTAAACAAGATTATTTTTCTTGCCCCATTGGTAGATATTTTTGCTTGTTTTAAGAAAAAACTAACAAAATGTAGATGTATTTTTTTCAGAAAACAAAAAAACATTTTTGCTGTTTGTTTTGTTAACAGTCCCATTAAGTTATGAAACTTTTACTTCTGAATGTTCTCTCAAGTTTCAAAGCATCCAGTATTTTATAGTTTTATAAATATTTTTTCTTGGTTACTCTTCTTGATGTTACTTTATAATGTTTTCTAAACCTTTGAAAGTAATTACATTTTAAAAAAACGTTAGATTTACACTGTAAAAATATTATTGTTTAAACTTAAAATAATTTGTTACCTCTCTGACTAAAAATATTAAGTTTAGTCAAATTTTATGTTACTTATAGAAATATTTTTAATTAGTGTGAAGAACATCTAAAGAAACGTTTTCTGTCAGAAATAACCTTTTATGCAATGGCAAGGTTCTGTGGATGTTCAAGGAACCATCAATGGCGATGAAGAACCTTCACTGGACTGTAGTTTAGAGTAGTAGCCGTTCTCATGTCTTTGCTCATGTGCACATCTGTAATCTGTATGTTATGGCCGCACTGTGGGTAGATATATCCAGCGGCGATTACATCTGTAAAGAGTGCAGCAGGAGCAGGATTCCACAAATCCTTGCCCTCATATCATCTCAGTCCTGAATGAAACGGCTCAGAAATCCGACATAAGCGCTCGGGTCAGTGTGAAGAAGACAAACACCCAGCAGCACGGCCAAATCAATATGAATGACGCAGGTCAACTGCCCACTAAAATATGGCTGCAGGGGAGCAATAAGCTAGGGAAATTTCTCGCGGGATGAATAATACAGGAAAAAGCCATCCGGGGCGACACGAGGGGAGCTAGATTGCTCCATTATGAAGCGCTAAAGCCATGCTGCCCTCGCAATTTCAGCAGGACACAAGCGGCGGCCTCCTCCCTCGAAGGCCTGCCGATCAATTTACAGATAAATAAGCTGTCTGGAGGGGAGCTGATCATATATCATAGCAGAAGTGGTGGGATCACGGATTGGTGCTGTCATTGGAGGATCAGGGGGAATAACGGCGTGCGGTGTGTCCGGTGAGATAAGCCCAGCACTGTCACGTTCTGCTGATGCCTGTATTGTTCTGCTTTCTTCAGTGGCTGCGGTTCAAGCGGATGAATACGAGACAATGCCTGCATTATAATTCTGATGCTGACGCTCTCTGTAGAGGATCGAGCAGGCCGTGACACGAGGAGAAGATCCTCGCTGACACTGAATCAATCACAGCTTTTACATTTACAGATCGATTAATAAAGAAACACCTCACACGGGTGGTTTCATCACCTCTGAATACATTTCACTGCCTTAAATTCATGTTGTACACAAGTGCAGTGGATTAAATGACACTGTATTATGCTAAAGGTGAAGAAACACAAAATACAGTCAAACCAGACACCTTCAACATTTCTCACATTATATCACAGTTTATTCGCTGTAGTTTAGAAAGTGGTAATAAAATATGGCAAGAGCTCAGAGTTAAACTGTGTCAGAACAAACTGATCTTGATAATGTCAGATAACGTTGATAGAAAGGTATGTAATGAATTTGGTTGCATAACTGTTAAATTTAAAAACACAATTAGATAAAACCAATTTAGCTCAACCAAGCAATGCTTCATTGTGTTCAGTCTGTGGTGGAAAAACATCACTTTAGCAATTAAAGAAAAACACTTGAGCAAAACATGATCAGCTCAAAGTGTCTGAATCATTTTGGCTCCCAAATTTGACTGGTAATCCACTTTATGAAGAACTTTTGGGTATAATATGTCACAGTAATATAATGTATAATATGTCACAGACTTTATTTTGCTCTCCTCACTTACAGAAATGAGCTATAGAGTCCTGCACCTACTAGTAAAAAATATCAAAAATTATATCTGCTGCTGAATCATTTTTGGTTTGACTCTGTTTTGATGGAAACATTATTTTGTGTAATCTTTTATTCATAAAGCTAGTGATGACAACGACTCACTAAGGAATAAGGCCGGGGAACCATCTTTTAGTTCCCCAAAGAACCTTACAGTGATCAGTTCTTAGAAGAACCCTTTTTTATTAATGTGAAGAACCTTTTATCACTAAAAAGAACATTGTGGATGTTAAAGGTTCTTCATGGAGCCACCAATGGCAATATAATGCTGTACAGTGAACAGATTTAGCTACTTTGTTTTGTATTTGGTCAACAATGGTTGTTTTTAATTGTGCTTTATGAATAAATCTGACATTGGCATTATTGGAATACTGGATTGACCAATCATACACATTTCTGTTTATAATATCTACTTCTTTATGTGCTCACGACTATTGGGTTACACCTTACATCAAAGTCAAATGTATTGTTGCATGACAATGGATAAAAACAACACTTTCTTCAGGAAACAGCAGTGACACATGTAGCAGACAGTCATGAGGACTAAATAAACAACAATAGTAAATATAGACAATAAAAACAGACAATCCCAAGGTAAAACTGACAGTTTTGTTGTGTTGGGATCAATCTGACAAACACTTGATTTTCAAACTGCTTGAAATACTGGTTAAACTATTTATTTCTTCTTGAAATTTGGTGAATATTTCTCATTTAGGGTCACGAGTGTGCATGCAAAGTTTCAACACATAGATCATAGATGTGTTTTGGAAAGGCTGTACAGAAATTGTCACAACGTTTGTGTTGGGGTCATATAGACTACCCTATAGACCCCCATTGGTTCCTGTGCAGTTTGCAAATATCAACACTTTGGAAAACACTTTTAAAAACTGAAAGTCTTTATTGTAGCTTGTCAAACACTAAAATATGAAATACACAATAACTTCTGAAATCAAGGCTCAAAGTTTACTCGAAATCATCTTCTAAATCCTCCGAGGAAAATTCACAGTTTCTTCAAGTTGAGTTTCACAGTCAAAAAAACCTGTCAAAAGTTGTTTTCGGTTGTTAGTTTTTTTGGATCTCAATTACTAGACAGTTTCAGCGCTGAACAGAAGTGTGAGAAACTCATTTCACCCTCACAAGGGTTTGAGAAAAACATTGAAGAAAGACACAGACGTACAAATAGCAATACGTAATCTTTACAATAAGCACAAATAATGAAACATACTATTTTACTTACTATTTATACCTAAGCAGTCAAATACAAATAATCATGACAAAAAACTTCTTTCTTTATGTCTGTGCAGCAAATTATAAACAATAAACTATGTGGGTCAAACTGAACCCAAACGCAATAAAAATAGATGGAAATCATTCAATTCCTCTCATATTTTATTTGTAGTTTCTGACAAGCTATATTAGAGGTCTTCTGTTTTAAACTTGTATCTTTAGTATCTTCATAGTGCCACTTTGAGACACAGAAACTGAAGCCAGAATACGAGTATAGGTAATCTATAGCTGAAGTGTAGCAGCAGTGGATTATGATTAGAGCAGATAAAGCACAGCGATCCCTCAGATGATAACTGTGTTCGTGTGATCAGCGACTGCTTTTCTCTTTAATAGCCAACACTCTGGAAATCCATTGAAGTGCTGCTGTCTGAACTAAATATTCAACACTCAGTTATAAATTCAGCTACATTTTCTGAATTTGCCATTCCAAATTAAGAGCAGACCCACACACAAATAATCAGTAAACACACAAATCAGTAGATATTTTGAGCTCCGTTCAAGCACACACATCCGTATCCGTCGTGTGTGTGTGTCACTGCTTTAGAGGGTATTTACATAATTTCATTCCTGTACTCCCCCATAACCTGAGTGTGAGCCAGTATGCATTTGTTAAAAGCGCTGCCCACACATCCCCCAGCAGAGCCGTATGCACTGGATGGGCTCGTCACCGGCCTCCCACACAGCGTTATATAAAACCAACAGCGTCTCTTCACAGGAGCATGAGCGTCAGCAAGTGACTTCTCAAAGGTATCAATCAATTTAGAGAGAAGGCTGCCCTCGCTGGATTACAGCTTTCTTCACCGTGCTGCAGAGGGACAAAGGGAGGAGGTCAGGGACTCGTTTGGCCGCGGCCGGGTCCGGGTCCGGGTCCGGGTCCGGGTCCGAACTGTGTCGTGCTGCTGGATCCACTCAGATGGATTGGGTGCCGCTCGATGGGCGAAAAGCCTCTGAAAGCATCTCCACAGATCAGGGCTGCAGTCTTTAGTGCTGTTCTGATCTGAAGATCCACCTGTGAATGGAGCAAATGGAGGGAGGACAAAATAAACAACTGCTCAAATATCTTTTTCAGAGGGTCTTCGGCTTGATCTGGAATAACACTGAGAGAAAACACAGGCCCTGTTCATTAACTAGCCTGTGTGCCTTATTAATGAGGTCAGCTAACAAACAATAATACAATAAAACAATTATATATTGAAACAAAGCACTGTAGTTTGACAAAACAAAACATCTTAATAATATTTATTATATTCTGAATGAAGCTGCGCCATCCAGAGCCAACAATATCATAATTAATATTTAATTATTCATAACATTATTTCCTGTAAACAAAGGATGAATTAAAATGGTTAAGTTTTATGTTATTTGGATAAAATGCACAAATATGAATATAAATGTGAATGATAAAAGTTGCACTTAATTTTTCACGCACTTGTCAATTTTGATATTTTGTGCTGTTTGGGTTTTCATAACATGTTTGGCTAGTGGAAGAAACATCGAAATACACACTGAGGTATTTATTTTATTGCACTTTTTCTATTAGCGTCTGTTGGTTTCAATCTTTAAAGAGTTTTTCTCTTACAATCACCAATCTTTACAGTTTTATTCCTCTATATTCTAAAGGTTTGTTCGTACTTCAATCACACTGAAATATATAACATTTTACTCCTAAAAACATGGTGATTTTTTTATTTTGTCTGTCTCTTGACAGTATTTTCTGATTGATGGAGTGATAAAAATAAAAATTAAAAAATCCCTCTGGAAATACAATTCATATTTCAACAAGATCAAAGAACAATTTCGAACCTTGTTTCAGATTCCTGTTCTGGACTATGCGAATGTATGCATATTTAATTAGATAACGCATAATTAAATAATTTAAACAGTCAATTTCCGAAAACGTGTAATACTAAAATGTGTACAACTCTGAATGTAATTAATCAACTGTGGAAGTATGGTGAAATCTATTAGATTTGTTACCCTAGTGATGTCTTGCCTTAAAAGTTAAAACACTGCTTATCTACCTCTAATTAGAAATATAGATCACGGAGAATCACGTATATCGGCATAAACTCGAGCACATCTCCACTCATCTGCGCAGCTCTCGGGCTCCTGCTGTATTTATAGAGTCCTCGTCTTTAGCGCCCGCCTCTCAGGTCAACGCTGTGAAGCGACTGGCTCTCGATCGGAAACAGACCGCTGTGATTGGCCCAGCCGCGCTGTCCGTCGAAGCGTTCCACGCGGCTCTCTCGGCACTCAGCTCTAATGTTTCCACGTTAAATGACAACAAACACCTCCAAAATATAAACATTATCGTCCACAAACGACACACTGTAACGGAACCGGTAAGCATATGTCAATACTTGTTGTTTTTGCTGTCATGTTGAGATTATGAGCTCATTAGCGCGTTTCTGCTAAATTAGCTGGATTAACGTTAGCTGGTTAGTGAGTCCTCAGACAGCTGGTTAACACGCATTAGCTGACTCTACTAGTCCTGTGGGTAGTCAGAAGAGCTCGGACTAGTTCATGTTCTGCTGGCACTGCCTCTGTTAGTAAACTGACCGAGTGTTTCTCATTGAATCTGTGACTGAACTCCACAGATACGAGGCCTGTGATTTTAAATGATTGACATGTCACATTAATACAGTCACTCTGAATATTTAATGATCTGAATTAATAAACTTCACGTTGAGATTACATGTCTCATAAAGTCCCCACAGCCGCTGTCAGATGTGTGTTATTGTTGCTTGTGTTAGCAGCAGAGCTAGCATGCTAGCTGTTGTCAGAGTCAGTCAGAGGTGATGACAGCTGCTTTATCAACACAGATGAGTGTAAACATGATTTCTGTTTACCCACAGTTGATTAGAAACAGCTGATAATTGGCAGTGTGTGTTTATGTGGTCATATATGACACATGTATGTCATATCATTCAGTCACAGGTGCTTCATCCATCGAGTTTCCAACATATACACATGTGCAGCTGATAAAATGTACAGAATTAGAGAGTTGTAGTGTAATGAGTGCACATCAGACACCCCCGAAAAGCCTCACATATGAAATAATAGTCCAAAATAAATCTGTTTTTGAAATGTCAAAAGTTATTGAACCTTTAGACAAAATAGAAAATCTAATAAAAGTTTTTTCATGTTTTGTATCATATTTGATCCATCAGGCTTTTATGGCTCATATAGTTTGATACAGTGAGAATATGGATGAAAAACAGCTCAATTTTATTCAGAGACTCAAAAATATGAATTTGCTGCAGATGCTGATATTTCTATGAGATGCTGACTCTTTCAACAGAAGACTCAGTGTGTGTGTATTCTGTGATGAGTTGAGCCAGGTGTGTTGAATAAGTGAGGATTAGCTGTCAAGTGCACTTAATAGTGGAGTAGCAGTAGGGATGGGCGATATCTTATGCTTTCTGATGCAGTTCTTCATGTGTATGAGTCTGTTTACAAACCTGTCGTCCCACACAGATATCATTTATTGACATGCTTTTTCTCCAAATTAACTTAATAACATAGTTGAGTGTTTCAAATGACTTCTTTTTGTGACCAGACGTGGTTTCATATCACAGATAGTATTATATACAGTGATAAAGGCTATGTCGATGAGCATTGCATTATAAATATACTTTCCTTATAAAAACACCAAAGAACATGCACAGATAAACCATATATTTGTGTAATCGTATGTTTATTGTCTTCAAGTTTTCGTTCTGTGTTTTATTCAGCGATAACTGGATACTTCGTCTATATTAGGGATTTCCTGGAGCACGGCTATTACTTCTGCGATGCATGTGTGGAGTTTCTGCGCAAGAGCGCCCTCTGGCTTCCAGGATGAATTACACAGTCATTACATTACGTGTGTGCTCAATGCTCACAACACCCTATTTTGGGTAAAAATTAAATATAATAATACTTTTCTCTAAAGAAACAGGACATTGATATCGTTATCACAATAAATACCAGAAATATCGTGATATATTTTTAAGCCCATATCGCCCATTCCTGTGGTCCATGAAATCATAATTAGCACCTGCTGTGGTCCGAGAGAGGAAAGTGAGTTTGATATTGTTGCGGTGTTTCACGGCATTATAAGTGCTCTTATCAGCAGTATTGTTCGGCGTGTTCCTCTATGGCCTGTATCTGTCAGCGGCTGATATTAATAGTGCACTGGTGATGTATGAGCTCTGCTGAACACATGTACTGTAGCGCAGGACGGACGCACCTGAGATCCACCGCCCTTCATCACACGCCGCAGAGCGTTTTAATCAGCCGCTTAGTGTTCAGTGCTCGGATCATGAGACCGAGAGAGTCCATGCCTCAAAACAAGCTGCAAACGGTCTAATCTCAAGCCAGGTATTAGTCTAGAAACGCTCACTGATGCCTCTCAGATGAGTTGTTAAAACACCATTAATTTTAAACCTTCAATCCGAATCCGTTAAAACAATTAGTGCATCGATTAGCTGATTAGTGTTTCAGTCGTGTTAATGTTGTGTTTGTGCCGTACGGGGATGTTATTTTCAAGTTTTCTTGCTAATGAAATGTGTTTCAGGTGCAGGTAACGTTCAGGAGGAGTGTGGGAATTAGATTACTGTTTGATTTTACATTACATTAGGAACTGTGGCTTTGACATAAAATGTGCCTCATTATGCTGAAGGTGTTCAGCGCCAACGTTTCATACACAGTGTTGCTTTTAACTAGTGCTGTCAAATTATTAATTGTGATTAATCGCATCCAAAATTTGCATCAGGTTTTTGTTTACATAATATATGTATGTGTACTGTGTATATTTATTATGTACAGTTGAAGTCAAAAGTTTACATCCCCCTTTCAGAATCTGCAAAATGTTGATTATTTTACCAAGTAAGAGGGATCATACAAAATGCATGTTATTGTTTATTTAGTACTGACCTGAATAAGATATTTCACATAAAAGATGTTTACGTATAGTCCACAAGAGAAAATAATAGTTGAATTTATAAAAATAACCCTGTTCAAAAGTTTACATCCCCTTGATTGTTTTTTGTTTATTGATGGTTGCTCATGAGTCCCTTGTTTGTTTGAATCCTGTTGTCTGTGTGTATCCAACAGAGTCAGTAGCTATGTGTGAGCGGTTCTGCCAGGTTTTTATTAATAAGATATCTGAGATCAGACATACCATCAAATCAGTTGCTGGCGATCCTGCAGGCCATTTAAAATATACAGGTGTGTTTAGTCAGTTTACACCTATTGTTCCAGTTGCTAGTCTGGAGTTGTTCCAGACTATTTAAAACATGCCTCGGTGCAACCCAGACTTAAGAGGCCTAATTTAGGTTCCTCTGATGTATCAAATTTTAGACCCATTTCTAACCCTCCATTTTTAGCAAAAATTATAGAGAAAGTGGTTTTTCATCAACTAGGCCAAACGTACCTATTAAGCTCACCAAAATCTACATCGAGACATTTTTAGTGCATAAGATATTGGTTTCAGTACAAAAAGTTATGTTAAAATAAAATATGAATCTCTCACACAAAAATATTTAATTTTATTTTAAATGACAAAACATTTCAATCAAGATATACATCATTAAATTAAAAAAGTCTGGCTGTGCTTAATGGGTACATTCCTGTGTTCTTTAAGCACACCCCTGTTCCCAGTAAGCTCACATCAAGTTTTATTACAAATTCTTGTTACTTTAAGGAAAATTTTGAAAGAATAATTGTAAAAATATATATTTTTGAAGGTACAAAGGCACTCAAGTCGATCAGTTATATATCCATAACGAAGTGTCATCTAAGCACATATCAATGTTTATACTAGTCCACGTTCAGCTAAATAACACGCATTCAGAAATCAAATCAAACATTCGTGTGGATGAACACAGAAACTAGCCTCATTATGAAACCTCTTATTACATGGATGTAAACTTGTCTCTAGTCTCTTAAGACTGGAGAACACTACATGATTTCTGCCCTGATTTTCCACAGATTTACAGTCTGGAGGAGTTTATGCTAGTTCCCAAAGATCAGAGCCAGTCTGCAGATTTGAGTCACAGAATCCATAGAAAATCAATTCACTTAAAGTGACAACCATCAGTTTATATTTAAAGTCTGTTTATGAAGTATTTACATAGATGTTCAATGTATCTCTGAATTAGAGTAAAACAGAGATTGTGGTATTTACCCCTTCAGACACACACTGTATACCAAATCTAAATCCTGATGTTCTGGCACCTTATGTCAAGCCCTACGTGAAAAATCTGGGTGTGGTGTTGGACAATGACTTAAAGCTTGATAGACAAGTCAATCAAGTTGTGAAGTCAAGCTTTTATCAGTTGCGAACCCTGGTGAAAATGAAGTCCTTTCTTTCTTTTACTAACTTTGAAAGCGTGACCCATGCTTTTATCACCAAGAGGCTTGATTATTGTAACTCTCTTTATTTGGGGATCACTCAGTCCTCCTTAAACTGCCTTCAGATGGTGCGGCCGCTAGAGTCCTGACGGGAGCTCGAAAGCGTGAGCACATTACCCCTGTCCTTCAGTCCTTACATTGGTTACCTGTGTGCCACAGGATTACTGTAGGATTACATTAGCACCCTCTTACCTCTTGGATCTGTTGATAGACCACCAACCTGCAGGAGCTCTTAGGTCTGCCAACTTGAGGCTCTTAGTAGTTGCTAGAACCAGACTCCAGTCTAGGGGTGATCGAGCATTCGCCGTAGCTGCTCCGAGACTTTGGAATAGTCTTCCGACAGAAATCAGAACTGCCCCTACACTATCCAGGTTAAAAACGTTTTTATTTGATCTGGCTTATAATTTGTGATTTGCATTTTGCTCTGCCCTGTGTCTTGCCGTTTTAATTGTGACCTTGTCTTTGATTTTAATTCTGTTTGTGGTTTCTTGCTTCGTACAGCACACTGCTCAACGGTAGTTGTGTTTAGTGGTGCTTTATAAATAAATTGAAAATCGGCTAATTATGGCATAATAAATGTTGTTCATAATGAATGCTACTATAATTTATACTTGTATTTTTCATAATTTTTGAAAGCGTTTCAATGTAATCCACCAGTTCTCTACATTATTTCTGAATGCATAAGGGCAGTCACATTGTCTTACTAGTCAGGTGTGATTTATGGTAATTGATAATGAAAATGATTGACAATAAATTTGCACATGCATCTGAAATATAGCGGAGGACTCGATGAGCTGCAGAAGATTATTCTCAATATGAAGATTCAATTTTTCAATTCACAATTATTCGTATAGCGCTTTTCACAATACAAATTGTTGCAAAGCAGCTTTAAAAGAAAATTAAAGTTTCTACATTATATTTAGTTGTAGCTTATCAGTGGTGACTGTCAATATGGCAGAAATGTACAGTAAAAATCAAGCAGTTAATTAATGTCATGTAATCAAACAGACGGTGAACACTATTAACAGCAATGATTATATGCTGCGATTAAACTTATAGCAAAATTTGGTAGTTTTGTATGTTGTTCCAGGGTTAGCATCCTCTGAGGGGTTGGCATCATCTTTTCTCAGGTGTTCGATCATCTCAGATCATTTAAGGGTTGGATCCAGACTGAAGCTTCTGTCATTCCTAGTTACCACGGGATGTTAATCAACAGAGAAACAAATAGAGACATAATTAGCGTAGCTGCTGTTCCATCTAAGCAAAAATGATGTGTTCAACCCAAGCTAAAGAATAATAATAATGTACATTTGATCAGATATAACTGCAGTACAAGATTATAAGATGCATTATGTGAATGCTTGGCTAAAGAGATGTGTCTTTAATCTAGATTTAAACAGAGAGAGTGTGTCTGAACCCCGAACGTTATCAGGAAGGCTATTCCAGAGTTTGGGAGCCAAATGTGAACAAGCTCTACCTCCTTTAGTGGACTTTGCTACACTCAAAAAAATGAAACCTTGACTTTAATTAATTTTTTCTTGTCAACAGGTTCCACAAAATATAATTATGAAAGTTGAAAACAAATATTTCAAGGTTATCTAACTTAATGGGGTTGTTTTAGGGAGAAATAATATTTTTGACTCAAGCCAACTATTATCATTAATTTTTGCTCAACAAGAGACATTTGAGTTGAACTAACTAAAGTCAGTTATGTTATATGGACTAACCAAATTTGTTTAGAATTCGCATATTACATATTTGTTTATTCAAAGTAAACTAATGATTTTACAACAAAACATTAAATTCAAGCTTAATCAAAATAAAACGCTTTCGCCAACTTTAATTTTTACTAGTTAGGTTGAATTAACTCTAGTTTGTCAACAGGTTCCACACAAAATACTTCAGTAAACTCAACTCAACATTTATTAGTTCCTTTATTCACAACACAGGAGTTTATCAACAACACAACTGTTTATCAATTCTGTTTTACAAAAGAGAAAAAAAAAAAAAAAAAAAAAAAAGTTAAACATACCCATGAGTGGCAGCATTTAAAGTTGGTTATCTTTACCTTTAAAAAACAAAAAAAACAACAACAACTCTGGACACGCTTTACATGCATGTCACCCAGAACAGTGGTGCGTGTCACACACAAAAAAAGGTAAATAAACTTAAGTGCTTTTCAATTACATTGTTTCAAGTGCAAAGCAGGCCTTCATGTTAAACGCCACACGTTTGTTCACTCATACAGTTTGTTTTTAAGCATCTGTACCTTGGTTGAGAGTCTGGTAGCATCCAGCTGGAGGAAGATTTTCTGAAGCCCCTTAAAGAACGTTTTCAGTTCCTGAGGATAACTGAGGTTCAATGCATATATGACACCCATTAAGAGTGCACATGCAGAAGCGATGTCTCCCAAGTCGTGAAGCACTTCAACACCCTCAATCACTATTCCAACATCAACTGGAGTGGTGGTGGCATCACCTCCCTCAGCATTAATGCTGTAGATGCCAAAGACAACTTGTTCAAGGTCCCTCTGGGCAGCACAGCCATCTGAATCCTTTCCACACATAAAAATGGACAACAATGAAATCACCAGTCAATTACATAATTCCAAAGAGCTCATTGCATTGCAGTTTTCTCCATAAATGTTTTAAAATAGTGCTTGATTACTAACTTTTGGTCCAAACTGATTCCTCACAATTTGTACACTCACTGGCCACTTAAGTACACCTGTATGATCTGATGCCATCTAATATAGCAGCGCTGCCGTAAATTCTACTTTTATAAGATTATAATTTTTTAATTTTTAGATTAAATTATCAGAAACATGATTTTGGTCTCGACCAAAATTGCCATTCCTACAAGTCATATCCCACAATGTTAAATGGATATTGTGATATTCTTAAAAGCCCTATACCATTACTGCTGCAGTAATTGTTAGTATTACCTACCAGATAGTCTTTGAAGAGACTGCTCGGATCTTCTTTTAGATAGATACAAAGTGCCCTGAGGAGACACTCCCTCTTCTTTTCAACAGTTTCATTCTAAATAGAAAAAAAGTTCTGTTATTTCTGTTGCTTGTAACTTTGAATGGTCATTTTGAACGTCAGTACATCAGTTTCCTCAAAATTCTGGTTATTTATCCATAGCGTGTAGTGTAAATACAAAATAGCAATTTGTTTAAAGAGAAAAAAAAATTAGCTGTTAATCTCAGAAGCTTTGTGAAATACAATCAAAGAAATGTTATATTCATATAGGGTGCATTTGCAATGTTATTGGTTTCTGACAAATGGCAACACACTAGACAACATTTACTTATTCCTAAATGTGTTCTACAAAGTAGTAAACTACACCTGTGCAGTCGGAGCAAAGGTGAGGTTAATTTTCTCTCCTTTAGATCCACCCATCTTCTTCAGCACTCTGATGAGCTGATCAGCGTGGTGGTCAAGTTGTGCAAAAAACTTTGTGACGAGGGGAACAGTGGTAATCCTCAGAAATTCTGCTTCCACCTTTAAATAATGTCCACAAACAACCTGTTATTGATCTATACTAAATTTTTTGTAAAAACACCATATATTACTGTATTCTATAATTCTTTCATACTGTCATTTGAATATAAGCACACACACCACCCAAAAAAACAAACAAAACAAAAAAGTGATTTCAGTTAAAAGAAGCTTGACTTGCAAAAAATAAAAACATTTTAGAAGAGTTTTACAAATAGCAAACCATATGACTTAAAATAATTTAAAACATTTATATAATCTGTTAAACTGAAATTATCAATTGCTACTGATAATTAAAAGTAAACAGGATGCAAACAGAAACAAGCTACTCAGAACTAATTAAATGGTCATGCAAGAAACAGTATTTACATTAGTAGATGTTGCAGATCTTACCTATTGTGAGTACCTTGGCAGGAACAGAAAACACCTTTTATTAAGGACCTGAAAAATTGCAAAGGATAAAAACAAACAAAATGATTAGATAAAGATTGTGAAATTTAATCTGAAAAACTACAAACCAACAAAAATAATCACACTTTGTAATTTTTATTGAAAGTATCACAACAAATTGGAAAAAACAAAAGTTTCAAACCAAGTATTAACCAATGTTAATTTTAACAGCAGATTTTAGTTTAGTCGGATGGACGCCTAGTGGTTGAATTTAGTATTACAGTTTCAATGGACAATGACTGTAGCATTGTTTTTCAAATCAACAAGTATGTTAACTTAGTACGTTTCTTAAATACATCTGCAAACATATTGTATTTTTATGCTTTAGTAGAATCAAAAACTTACAACAACTTAAACGGTACAGCCAGAATAATTCAAGGGAAAGTTACACACTTCAGGTATACATTTGGACATTGTGTAATTCTGTTTATTAAACGTGTAGAATAATTTACAAAACATTACATATAGCATTATAAATGTTGCGTTCAGGCGTTCATTATATAAAAAATAAACATACTAGTATAACTTTAAAAATGGCGTCAACACGGAGCAGTTTTTCCGTGAGCGGGAATGGAAAACCCGAAGTGGATCCCAAGCGGAGTGATTACCAAAACCCTTAAGAGTAGAGAAGAACGTGCTTTCAATCCACTCCAGGCTTTGATCACATCCCCCTCAGCAGGCTGAATACACCGCGTCTTTTCAAATTAAAATTAAGACATTACACTATTTGAGAAATGTAATCCTATTTACAACCTTAAAATTATGAAAAGTGAATATAAGACATTAAGGACAGACAGGAACCTTGCAACTGACGGTCATAGACTCGCTCCAGTTAACGGAAATTCATCGTAGCGACGGAGAACTTTAATCAATTAACTCTCTCTTATTACGTTTTCTTTTCGCCCAAATAATGTAAATATGCAGCGGACCAACCTGCGCGACGTGGCTAAGCTAGCATGCTAACTTCAGCATGTCGAAGACATTAGAACTCTCTAAAACTAAAGCAGGCCAAAAATAAAGAACGTATCTCTTATTACAAATAAAAAAATGATCGATACTGGTGGAAAAACAAATATCCTCCTACCTTTATCAGTCGTTGAAAAGGTAAGACGTCCCTCTGTCAAAACCAATCGAAGAAAATCTTTGCAGGGGGTCACGCAGGTGTGCAGATTCAAATACACGTTAGTCTGACGCGTCTTGCTCTTCTTCTTCTTTGGGGTTTCATGGCAGTTGGCGTCGCACTATACTGCCACCCTCTGGGTGTAAGAATTTTTTACTTAACATAAATGGTTTGTGTTTAGACAACGCGTTAGGATTTTGTACAGTTAAGTTGAGACATAATTACGTGGACCTTAATAGAAAAAAACATTTCAAGTCAACAAAGACAATTATTATAAGTAAACTGAATATAAAAATATTATGTAAAGTGCACAACCTTCCTTGTTCATTTTTTTGAGTGTATCCTAGGTACTACCAAAAGTCCAGAGTTTTGCGACCTTAGAGAGATGCTTTATTAATTAAAGTTGATTAGATTAGACGGTAATACAAATAATTGAGTTTACCAGGTGCATACAACATTTATGACCGGTTTTCATGAAAGTGTTGGTCAGTTTGTCTGCTTGACAATCCCATTTTGCACTGCAGCAATAAAATTGAAGTTAGATAAACAAACTGAGAAATGTTTTCCTTTGGGGACATAATTTGAAGTTAGAAAATGGTAATAAATTGCAATATATCGCAGAATATCACAATATATTTAAAATTGCAATAATATTGTATCGTGACACAAGTATCATGATAATATTGTATCGTGGGGCCTCTGGTGATTCCCACCCCTACATAATATATAGCATGAAGTCTCCATAGACTCCTTCTTTGGTTTACAAACTGTTTGGAAGAAAACATTGGGCAGGATTTTATAAGTTAGTTATCAAAATTAACATTAGTTGCAGCCCTAGTTTAAAGGTGTTTGCTAAGATACTACTAGGTGTCTTTAGTGTGCATTGGTTTTAACGTAGTTATTTTTTTTGTCTTCGCCTGCAATATATATCAGACGTGATCTGTAGACAGACGCGGTGTCATGTAGAATCTGTTGCTTTAAAGCGTGTTTAGCATGGTATTCAATCGATTGAAGTGAACACCTGCTTTGAAGTCCTCCACCCTTGATGTACAGCATCGTCTTTCATTGTGTTGTGTTAAGAGCAGTTGTGCAGTCTGAGACATTAAGCCGTGTGCAGTAATGGCCTGACTCGAACCGAGGGCCGTGAATGGCAACTCGTGGCTTTCTTACAAAGCGTAATAGACGCAGTCGCCATTAGATCTGTCATTTGGCAAACGCTGCATCTCTCCTGACTGTATCATCATGTGTCTCCCGCTGGAGTTACACGTAAAAGCCCTCCACGCTCACTCCTACAACCTCTTAGCATTTTATCCTCACTTTTTGTGCCCCTCTCCCCTGGCCTTTCACTATGGAAATGTTCCTGACAGAATCTTTGTGTTAAAGGAACTGGATCGGTGCTTTTTCTGCACCTTGTCCTCCGTCATCCATTAGAGACATTCATTTCCCGTCTCTATATGAAGCATCTGACACCAGGCATTTGTAGAGCTCTTCCTCTGACGCGGCGGGTGGCCGTATCCATCCACCTCTGAGTGCAGGTTTAATGCCATTAGCGGCTCACCCATCAGTCTTTCTTGTCTTTTGAATGCTCCAGGTATCTGGAGCCATCCATCAATGCAGCGGGTCACCGAGTCAATTAAGTTTCCACAACATTACAGTTTTGCCAGAGAAGAGAGTCTAGCATGGTTCTCCGGCTCAGTTCTCCAACTAAGTTGGAAGTCTGTGATATTCTGATGAAGAGCCTGCAGTTTTCAGATTGGTGAAATTCTCAATGGCGCGTTCTGAGCGAGTGTGTTCGGCGTTCCCACGAGCGGGAAGCATGTCCCATTTCTCCTCAGCAGGCCGTGTGATTCTCCGGGTCCCGTCAGATCCAGGTAGAGGTCGACCTAATTAGAGCAGGTGCCAGCAGAACGGCAGATCCGTCCCGCAGTGCCCTTCATGTGTTGCTGTGGATTGTGACTGTACTGCGATGATTCTCTTTCTTTAATTGCTGCAGGCGTCTCTCCAGTGATTGAGGTGACGTAGTGTGGTTTTCTGCAGATATTTGCAGGTCAATGAGAGCTGCTGGTTCATTGTTGTACATAAAACACCATCAGCTCGTTGTGGTGGTTTTGCGTTGAGTTGTTCTAGCAAAGGTCACGATGAGAATATTTGTGTTCTGTGTGGGCTGTGCCAGTGGCAGATTTTTACACCACAGTGGTAATGGACCAACTACTGTCGGTGAACAAATAACAAATCATACATTGTATGGGTCAAAATTTTCGATTTTTCTTTTATGCCAAAAATCATTAGGATATTAAGTAAAGATCATGTTCCATGAAGATATTTAGTAAATTTTCTACCGTAAATATATCAAAACTTCATTTTTGATTAGTAATATGCATTGCTAAGAACTTCATTTGAACAACTTTAAAGGAGATTTTCTCAATATTTAGATTTTTTTGCTCCCTCAGATTCCAGATTTTCAAATAGTTGTATCTCAGACAAATATTGTCCGATCATAACAAACCATACATCAATGGAAAGATTATTTATAAATCTCAATAAAAAAAAAAAAAAAAAAATATATATATATATGTATGTTTATATATATATACACACACACACACACACACACACACACATATACATACATATATACAGGGCCTAAAACCAACTTTTTGCCACACCTGCCAATGGCCGGTGACGTGATCAAATTTACCAGCCAAAAATGTTTTTTTCCGGCCATGAAACTCTTTTTGCAAAAAACAGGCTACTACAATAACTAAACATATTTACAATGTTTTTAATTTTTGCTGCTACTGGTGTTTCTATTAAATGCATTTTCCCTCAGTTTTACCTATTAATTATAGCCATATACAGTATACTGTAATTGAAAGCCATTATTTTTTTTACATTTAATAGTCTCTGAAACATATAACAACTTTTAATTTAAGTGATTTTAAAATGATCTTCAGCACATAAACTATAAATTGTATATGCATAAACTATACAGATTAGTCTTTATTCAAGCTACAAAAGTTAATCAGCGACTAGAACAGTCCAATGATTTCTCTTTTTCTTTTGTTTGATTTACATTATTGACAGACTTCAGCAGGTTTCGCTTTAAAAGCAGCGCTGTCTCTTTAAAACCTGATGCACATGACGTGGATCTGACACATATCCGAATTTTGAAACAAAAAATAAATAAATGAGGCTCAAACATCTATTAATAAACGTGCGTGTTATTTTAGCGCTTCTGTCAGTGAACACGGCAACACGCAGCCTGCAAAACGCTACAATAAATAGACTATCAAAGAAATAATAGTTGCATAAGAAAGTAGCCTAAATAAGAAAGTTAAATATTAAACAAGCATTCGTTGCCAAAAATTTGTGACAACAAAATTCATAACTCATGCAGGAAAATCTTCATTGACCTGAATGTAAGCATAAATGCTTTAAGCCTACCTTGGCTTTTTCTACACAGATTTGAAATTCTTTGGTAGAAAAACGAACATGTTGACAATTGTCCGGTTTCAGGGAGGACCACCAAGCAAGCGGGTCATCGCTGGCATCTTGCAGATAGCGACTGGAGATGGCTCTTAAGATTTGAAGTGTTCGTCCATTTAACATGCTGCGCCACAACAGCTAAAGGATGTTTACACTGGACGCGACAAAGCAGCATTAAAAATAATTTGACCTTCATGTCAGTATAGAACAAGGCATCGGTTTACTGTCGGGGATTTGTCATGCCGCTCCGCATCAAAGTACCTGTTAGTATTCTATAGTCTTTATCACTTATACCGTGATAATACTGATAACCGTGATAATTTTGATAAGAATAGAAATGTGATAAGAAATGTTCATACCGTTACATCCCTACTTGTTATAGAGTGTGTGTCATCACTTGCACTACTGCCGGTGGTGATCGACCACCTCGGTGTGGCGCGGTTGTCATGGCGACCATCACAGTCCTATGGGTCACTCCATCTCAAGTTCTTCAAACATTATAATTGGTTGCTTGTGCTTTTAAGACCCCTAGGAAGTTATTAGTTCCTGCAGCAGCCCATCTGAGATGGAATGACCCATGCTGTTTAATTTCTACACAATGGCACACTAGCAAGTGTATTACATGTGTGTCTGGGATTCGTAATGTGAGTAACAGCACTTTATATACAATACAGATTGTATCAAAGCTGCTTCACAGAAATAAACATGAAAATAACAGAATCAGTTATGGAAACTCAACTATGGGGACGTTTTAGATTCTGTTGTACAGCAGCTGTAAAACATAATAGTGTCATTATTCAGATCAATTCAGTTCAGTTCAGTTCAGATAGGTCTGCATGATAAATCACATTTTACTTGTGATCATGATTTCTGCTTCTCTTGATTTATAAAGCATAATTGTCTGTGATATTTGCCCGCTGGTTATTTACCCTTAATACGTTCCATTTTAATTTGGCATTGGATTTTTATACTGCATTAGTTGTCATTGTGTGAAGCAGTGTGTGAAAATGAAGAGCTGGACGAGTCCCAAACAAGTCCAGACGAGGAAGAACTTGTGAAGGCTGACTGCATTAGTAGATAATCCAGATATATCGTCTGCTTTCATCAGCTTTTGCTTTTCCATCAAGTTCCAAATTAATAACAGAGCAAATAATTAAATATGATGAGTGCTTTTCATTTTTATTTCATTCACTGCATTATACAGAAGTAGGCATAACCACATTATTTCTTAAAAAAAATTCATTTTTACCAGCAAATATTATTATATCATGATATATCGTTAGTGGTTGTACCGTGTAGGTGGAATCTTCTTTTGTGCCATTTCTGTGCTGGTTTTGTTGGAGATTCTGTGTAATAGAGTTAGATGTGGACAGAGCTGAGAGTGATGAGTGCTGAATTCATGAATGATTCTCTGGAGCGTCTCCAGGCGTGATGTTAGTTTGACACACTGCAGGTGTGACGGGCAGCAGAGGTTGGTCATTTGTGTTAGACTAACAGGTTAGTCTTCAACATGATTGTCATGCTGCTAGTTTCACTCAATAAGAAAAGTGTCATTGATTTTCTCCAACAGCCAAATGTTCATTTTATCTATGAGCTGTCTAGTTGTTGATGTGTCCTGCCATCAGTGGCATGTAATTGCGTCTCGTCACTGATGTTCTGCATTTTCACAAGACTAAACTGAGCTTGTGTTATTTAAGCAGGATCTCTGTAGCTCTTCCTGTGTGTCACGGATAGTAGAGGAGATGCTGGAACACATGCCAGACTAGAACACCCTTCATTCACAAACTTCTGCACACATCTGTTTCATTAATAATTTGGCTGATTTCATCATGTTTACAGGTACTAGTAAGACATCAGTACTTTAAGCTCCATTTAAAGGGTTAGCTCAGGCAAAAATGATCGTTCTGTCACCATTTGCTCACCCTCGTGTCACTCCAAACCCATAAGACTTTTGTTCATCTTGAAACACAAATTAAGAGATTTTTTTTTTATAAAATCAGTGCGGTTTGTTCTAGTATGTTTGAGCTTGAGCTTCCATCTTTGTACATGCGGTAATCAAAAGTGTTGATCATACAAACCCATATTCTATATCTGTTCATCATAAAAAGCAATCATATCTCTCAAGTAGACTTGGATTAAAGTGCTTGATATGGATTTGTTTTACGATGCCTTTATGACCTTTTTGGATTGCCAAAATTTGGGTTGGGTGGACTTCCAATGTTGGGACAAAAACCTCTAAAATATCTTCACTGAAACAAAGTCTCATGGGTTTGGATGAGTAAACGATGACATTCATTCTTGGGTAAACAATAGGGCTGTGTATTGGCAAGAATCTGGCGATACGATACGTATCACGATACAGGGGTTTCGATACGATATATTGCGATATTGTAAGCAAGGCGATATATTGGGATATTTCTTATTTTAGGAATAGGATATATATATTTTTAGGAAAGCTGTCATTAAGAACACACCACCATATGCAAACCTTAGCAAAAAATAAATAAATACAAATAGTTTAACCAGAACACCCTGCAGAACACACTGGGATCTGTATTAGTAATAATCAGTCCCTGTAGCATTCAACATTACTGAAGCACTTCTGTGCAGGACGAGTAAAGCGGGAAATATTCAAGTGCTTGCATGATTCTTTAGTTAAATGTATGTATAAAATTTATTTTATAAAAATATATATTTATAGACTCTACTTTAAAGGTACACAGTTTAAGTTTACAATTGTGACGTACAATGTCATAACATTTGATCTGAACAAAAAATGACATCTGCTTAATATCAATGAAAAATAAAGTGCTTGCAGGATTCTTAAAGAAAACTAAACAATTGTAAAACAATCAAATAAATACAGATGTTAAACATTCTCAGAACTTTTCAACTTGTATTTCACAGGTTTTTCAGTTGTGTTTATGTTCCGCGTGGAATCGCCGAGACCGTGACGCGAGCACCGCCCCAACAGCACGAAACACCCCTGAATTACGAGAGAAAGCTGCAGCTGCGCGGCGACTCTACCGCCCGCTGAGCCCCGCGCAAAGGCTCTTCAACACGGAACGCAGCAAGCGGCAGAACCGAGATTACGCTCGCGCCGCAGTCCCGGGGAGGACATTACCACAAAAACCCAAATGGTGCCACACTTCAGCTTTGTACACCGAAACGAGAACTGGATCAATTCTTTCATCCTCCATTACTGGCAGCGAACTATATTAACGCTAACATTAGTGGAGTGCCCTGATGCTAGTGTTTCCTGTCACTGTTTAAGTTCAGAGATGAAGACTAGCGGTCGGGATATGAACTCAAAACAAAACAACTGCCATGAATTTTGCATGATTTTTATATTTTTTTATATCGATATTCCGTTTTGGAGAATCGATACAGTATCGCCAAACAAAATATCGCGATTCTCACGTGTATCCATATTTTCTTACACCCCTAGTAAACAAACCCTTTAAATTCATTCCACACACATTTTTATCTCACAGTTGGTGCAGAGGATGGGAAAAAAGCCCATAGATTGAGTCACGAGACAGCGTATGTATATTCACTCTTAAACTGCTGAAGAGCAGCATGATGAGTCGCTCACATCAAAGGAAGCAGGATTATCCCGGATCGAGCGGCGGTCGAACATTTCCGGAGCTGTAATTGCTGTGTGACCCGAGGACAGGATCCGTGTGGCAGTAAGTGTGCATTAAGCATCACTTCTCCAGCCGTTTCCCGTCCCCACCTGTCCTGCGCGACAGAAGCAGCATGTCACGGTGAAGAGGAACACTGTCGCTGCTCGCTGACACATCCTAAACCAGAGCGGCATCTTTCCCTGCTCTAATGAGGATGGAACAGTGTCCTCAGCACACTCCGATGAAGGCTCCTCTCCTGCTCGGCCTCCGGGGACCTCATTAGGCTTTTTTTCCACCTTCTCCGTGCAGGAATCACATCGTCCTTAGGGAAAAATGTAAATAAACGCGTTTGTCACTTAGCTCCCTCCCATTTTGCTTTTTCCAGGAAGAAAAATTGCATTGCGAGGCTTAATTAGTAAGCGCTGCCATTATGTGTTCTTTATTATGTAAATGAAGCGGCCGAGCACTTGGAACTGTTGTCTTGCAAGCTTTGTGCCATGTGTTTTCTGGCTGAATGCTGCCGATGCTTTTTTCATCCTTGCAGCAAAAGAAAAGACAACTGTACTGGGAAATCGTAGGACGAGCTATAATTATTTGACAGATGATTCCCCCCCTCCCCTGCGATCCGTGGCTTGAGTGACGCGGCTGCTTTGATTTGCTTTGCTGTGGCCGAGCTCAGTGGTTTTTTCTGAACCAATTCTTCGGGATTCTCACGTCTCCCCGTCTTCCTGAGAACTTGATACCCGGAAATCCAGGAGTTGGAGCGGTAATGCCTGGAACGGGGTGGGCGCATCTCCCGAGGGGTTAGCGCTTGATTAATATTGAAAATCTATAAGTCTTGGCCCTTAGCGGCAGGTGATGGCGGGTTTATGAGAGGAAATGTGGAATGTTAATCTTGCCCACCTGCTCCCGCCGTCCTCGCGAGCGAGGGATGGTGATGATGAGGGAGATCTGGGAAGGATTATGGCTTGGAAATTGACAGTGACTGAGGAGGACGAGGAGACAGTCCATCCTGGGCTTGAGTTGATTTATTCTGAAGGAACTTTTCACCGTCTCTCTTTGTCTGGCCTGAATCTTGAGTTGTCAGCCAATCAGATTCTCTAGAACCATCACCTGTCTGTCTCGTCTTCATTTTTTAGTATGTGAGAGTACAATATCATTTAGATTGTGAAGTTTTGCTTCGGTTGAGATATGAGTCCTTCGGTTTTTGCCATGATTCATGGATTTCAGCGAGACTTTGGCTGATATTTGGCCGTTATATTGACATAGATGTTCCTCCACCTGTCACATCCAAAATCTACTGACAAAACTCTTTTCAGCTTTATTTCTATAGTGCTTTATACAGCGTCGAAGCAGCTTCACAGAGATAAACATGAAAATAACAGAATCAAATATGGAAACTAAACTGTTCAGATTCTCTAAAAGACAAGAGTGTTATTCAGATCGGTTTAGTTCAGATTAATAACAGTGTGAAGTTCATCAGTTTGAAACGAGTTCCTCTATTCAAGTATGTTTTAGCAAATATGAGACTAAAATATGCGTTACTTTTGTTTCAGCAACTGTCTGTCTTTGTTTCCAACTCTTGTTGGAGGCTTTTCACAGACTCTTCACGGTCATTAACATTGTTAATCAAGATTTTTTATTTATTTATTTAAGTAATGCATATTTTTAATACTATACTTTGTTTTATATTATCTTGTCATTAAATTACAGAAATCTAGTTAACGCTAGTGCATGAGTGTTTCTAACAGCAAATTTGACATCTCTTTTCTGACCATCTTAACCCCCATATTTTTCCTCTTTTGGAAAGCCATAGAAACACTATTGTGGATTTTCCTTTTTGGTGCAAAAGTGATTTTTGTTGTAGCTTCTGTTCATCACTATAGAAATTTACCAAACTATGACGACTTCAGAAATGTGAACCAGATTAATCCAGACACCTTTAAAATTTCACAAATTATCACAGTTTATTTGCTATAGTTTAGAAAAGAATAAAATATGACAAGAACTCAAAGAGTTAAACTGTGTCAGAACAAATTCATCTTGATAATGTGAGGTAACGTTGAAGTGTCAAATCAGGTTTTTGGTCCCAGATTTTTTGCCAGTTTTACTGGTAATCCACTGTATGAAGAATTTTTGGTTTGACTGTAGATATGCGCCATTGATCTCTCATGATATCTGCATTGGACTCTTGATCGACTCATTGATTAATGACCAGCAGTGTCGTGTTCGTTCTTTGTAAGGTGATCCTGTAGTGAAGGGCGATTAAGGAGGATGGTCGTGAGGATGGTCTGAGGCGTTTCCCATGATCCTCTCTGGCGTCGTTCCTCTCTTACTGGCCGATCATGCAGGCTAATGTGTTGAGAAGCACCCTGTTTAGAGACACCAGCCTCCTCAGTCTTTAAGTGTTGAAGCGATGATGCTGTGATGTTGGCTCAGGATTTTTTTGGGAAGGTCGCGCTGCAGTTGTTGGCAGCGGCTCCACCCCTGATGTGTTGATGCTTCTCGTGTGTCGCTCGCACCTCCGCCTGTCAGTCTGCCGCCGCACCTGGACACGGGTAATAAAGTAGCTCGGCAGCTCAATGACACGCGTGTCAATCTGGGTCGTGTTCTCTGCACCTCATTGTTCCTTTGAGCGACTGCAGAAACACGCTTTCAGGGGAAATCATCAAATATTAACACGTCACGGCCGATTTTAATGCGAGACTCGCGGCTGTTTGCTCAAGTTCGTCAATAAAGCAGCTCGCATGATGTTTCTCATCATCTTCTCATTATTAGGATATTACGTGCTCCTGCATTATTACTCGTCGCAGTCCTTCGGTGAACGCATGCTTCCTGCGCCGAGCTTCATTGCAAACTGATATTAGCGTAATGCTGAGAAGCGAGCGTGTCCGTCTGTCTGTCCTGCGTGGGAGGAAATCTTCATCTCGTCTCATTGAGTAATAGTTCACACACAATTTAAATAAATTGATTATGGGGTGTGAGATTTCCAGCGTGCCGTTTATCAGCGGTGCAATTATTCCAGAGCAGTGGAAGTGTAAAGATGTGAGCACAACTAAAGGAGAATTTTTCTTTAATTATATGTAAATTACAGTTCATCAGATGCTGTCGGACTGTTTTAGGGGCATTTCTACCTCCTTTCATGCATGTTTTTTGCATTGCATGTGCATTGATTATTTAAATGACCTCACTAGTTGTTAAAGCTACAATCAAATTAACATCAAACATTCTGCTAGAATGTGTGTGTTTGCATTTTATCTCACAACGGTCTGCTGTCACAGATTTATATTGTTTGTTGGGTTTAAAGACAATTAATAAACAGTCAGTAATATTATCGATTTAACTGCAGTTCATTGGAAGACACCGTTTGAACTGAACTGAGCTGAAGAATGACACTTGTCTTCTAAAGAGGTGGAAATTTCATAATTGATGACCTTTGCAACATCGACCCTGTTATTGAATCTGAATTGATCTGAATAATGACACTGGGTCTTCCGTAGAGCAGCTTTACAGCTGAAATTGATTCATAATTGTTGATTTTTACAACATGAACACTGTAATTTCCCTTGCTAATGTGAAACTGCTTTGAAACTGTCTGTATTGTATAAAGCGCTTTATAAATACACGGACTTGACTTGTTTTGTGGATGTTGGAAGTATTTTAAAGTGTTTCATCTGATTCACCTCTTTATGTCCCGTTTAGTTGGCAAGGTACTGTCCATATGGAAATTAATTTAATTTAATTGTTGACGTTGAAACTGTCTTAAGAGCATCTCAAACGTTGTAATAATTACAGTGGTGTTCAAAATGATTAGAGCACTAGTATTTCCAGCAGCTAAAACAGGTTTTAAGTCAGTTATTTCTATCTTCTGCTGTAGTGTGTCAGTAATATCAGTTTACATTTCCAAACATTCATTTTGCCATTAATTGTAATAATCCAGTGAGATGTTTGAGATCTGATCTGATCATCATCAGTCTGTCTGGAATGACATGAAGAAACAGAACAAACTGAGACTAAATCCAGAAGAACTGTGTCTCCAAGACGCTTCAAGAAACCTCCTGAAAGCTCCTGAGAAACTGCTCAAGAGCACCGAGGACAAAAACTGCTTTAAACACAAAGCATGCTCACAACAAATGTTGATTTAATTTAGTTAATAGAAGTTAATTGATAAAGAAAATCTATTTAAGATATTATTTTTGACAGCATCCTCATTTTACAGCATTTTTACACAAGTGCCTAAAAGCTTTAACAGCACTGTAGCTTTGCAGGAGGTTTCTTGAAGCAGAGACACAGTTCTTCTGGATTTAGTCTCAGTTTGTTCTGTTTCTTCATGTCATTCCAGACAGACTGATGATGATCAGATCAGATCTCAAACATCTCACTGGATTATTATAATTAATGGCTGAATGTAAATCAATATTTCCTACTGACACAAGATAGAAATAATTGACCATTTTTTTAGCTGCTGGAAATACTAGTGTTCTAATCATTTTGGCCAGCAGTTTGTTTTGTGGATGTTGGAAGTATTTTAAAGCGTTAAATCTAATTCATCTTGTTTAATTTAATATGTTTTGTTGGCTAGAGACTGTCCGTATGGAAATGAATTGAATTGTTGACGTTGAGACTGTTCATATGGAAATGAGCGTCTCAAACGCCGTAGCAATTAGCCGGATTGAATCGAAGTGAAAAGCGCCCTGCGATTATGGATGAAACCCACTTGAAGTGGCGCTGGCGTGTGACCCGTCTCTGCAGACCAGCTGCGCTGCGGGTGTGTTTTTGGGGCTGGGGGTGAAGGTACACCACCCACGTCTCCCCCGACTCCTCAGGCTGTGGCTGTTTGGCTAATGAAGAGCTCAATTTAGCCAGTGACGAGCCGCGAGCGCAGCCGTGCATTCTGACTGGCTGAGAGCTGCTGACATCACGCCGGCCAGCCGTTGATTTGCCGCTGTCTCTGAGGCTGCGGGCGAGAGTCTCAGCCATGGGCTCCAGCGTTTAGGAGCAGACGGAGGAGCTCTCGCTGCAGACCGAGCCACGGAGAGAGGAGGAGGAGGAGGAGGAGAGGAGGAGCTGTGCTTTAGGGAGCGCAGCAGTCTCTGGAAACTAACCCTCACTCTGACCGATGGAAATAATGACCGCAGACATGCCTCAGGTGAGTGCAGACAGGTAACGACTGCGCCGGAGAGAGTTTGGCTGTTTTGAGTGAAAGCTGTGCTGGTTTCTGAGAGGTGTGTGTGCTCGGATGGAGACGTGCTCCGGTGCGTTTGAGGACATCGTGGGTCGCTTCTGCAGTGGTTTGTGATGAGCTGTTTACTGTAATAGATGCTCTGAAGTGCACTTGATCTGTCAGACGACGGGTGGTTTGTTGTGTTTCACTGTGAGGTTTGATGTGTGTGCTTGGAGAAGGTTTGTTCTGTCTTTCGTGGAGGCGTTTGTTCGCTCGAGCGTCTTATGAAGGCGCTTTTCGCTCTTAATTTCCAGTGATATCGTGGACTTGATTGCACAGATACTATTAGAACTGACCTGAGCCGGATGATCACATCACTGAATCAATGATGAACTGCCTTTAACTGAACACTGAGTGTTTACTATTGTCCTGCATTATAGACACTATTATTCTATTTGATCCTGTAAAGCTGCTTCGACACAATCTGTATTGTTAAAAGCGCTGTATAATACAGGTGACTTGAAATGAAGTGCATCCGAGTGTCATATCAACACAGCGCTGGAGAAATCAGATTTAGAAATGCTTTTGGTTGATTCTTACTGTCTGTTTTTGACCTAAAAAGTGTGTTTTTTATTATTAATGCATTTAAGATAGAATTAGAGACTCTCAAAGTCCTGATTGCAAAGACACTATTTAAACTTATTGACACATTATTTTCCTTTTTTGATATTGTGCAGTGCTTTGACACAATTTGCATTGTAATAAATAAAGGTGACTTGACTTGACTCAAAGTTCGTATTATGAGACTCATTTCTCCTAAATTTGTTTATTTATTTAATAATCAAACATATCTGCACTGTATTTGTTAGGGATCTGTCAGTATTCTGACTGAAATAATGAGGCGGCGCAGATGGGGCTTAATAAAGACGCCGCGGTTATGAATGCATGAAGGAATAAATGCTGATATTACAGTCAAAGAGCACAGATTGAAGCACACTTGATGACATGTCTGATATGAAATGTGATCTGCTAAATGCATAAATGATTGCAGTGCTACTGCTGTTTAAATTGACTGCTAATTTGATTTTTTTAAAGAAATAATTCCCCGGTTTGAGATGTGCGAACGCATGCAGAACAAACAGCGTATTTATCTTCGCTGCACAATCACTGCATGTCTGACAGCACGCCGCGGGTTCAGACTGATAGTGCCATCAAACTGTGTTTTCTCTTTCCCGTTTCATTCTCCCAATCCCCCTGTCAGCAGTTTCTCGACCGTGAAGCTCTCGTTCAGACATCGTTTCTGTCTCGCTCCGGTCTATTAGCGCTGAACGTGGATCCTCAGATGCTCTCAAACACCAAACGGCCGCTTTACAGGAAAACAAACACACGCTGTCAAGCTTTATTTCTGTAGTGCTTTATACAATACAGATACAATGATGCAAGTCTGAGACTAGTCTAAATTCTGCTGCTCTGAAAGACAACATTGTCATTTAAAGAACAGTTTTTGTGTGATATCTGTGTGGTCCTCGACTCTCTCTGTGCTGTCCTGTATCAGTAAGCGTATGGTGTCTCTGGCACGCGTCCCTTTCCTCCTCTTTGTCCCCCGTCGAGGCTCCATCTTTGCTGGATTGGACATCCGGTGCGGATCGGAACAAGCTGTTTCTCTCTGAATGCTGTTTGAGAGAGAGAAGTGTTTGCAGGATTGATTTTGAGGGATGTTTGCGAGCGCAGCATCACTCCCACACGCAGCGATTTGACCGCTACCTTGTGCAACATGATTGTCAGAGTGTGTGTGTGTGTGCGATGACAACACACACCCCGGGGCTACAGATCTCATGAATATCAATCAGCCGCGGACATCAGCCTCTTAAATAATGCAGCAGCGGCGTCCGCTCGGCTGATAAATGCGCTGTACTGTCAGCGTGGAGTGTTTGCTTAGCTGCGCTCTTCGGTCCACATGCGCCTTCATCTCACGGATAAAAGAGGCTGCTTTTCAAAGCGGTCCGGCGTGTTGCTTTGCTAAAGGTCAAAGTGCAAAACTCACAGCCTTTTGTCTCAAAGCTGATGTCTGATTTCAGCCCCTGTTGACTAGAATCTCGCTGGAGTTTGTGATCGTTAAAGCCATCGCAATTCAGTTATATGTGTTATATGTGTATATGTGCTGCAGGGACACATAATATATCTATTATATGTGACCCTGGAGCACAAAAGCAGTCATATTTGTTTTGAACTTGTATATTTTGTTTTGAAATGAAAATAGCCTAGATGGCTGACATGGCATTAAAAGCTGAGTTCCCCATAATAACGTCTGACTTGTGGTTCTGTGTCTGCAGGCTCCTGAAGGACATGAGCGCTGTGTCTGCAGTGACCGGGCCCCGGGGCCGCTGAAGGGGACATGGGCTAATGCGACGCCACTGAAAGCCACGAGGATTCGTTCTTCACGGCAGGACATCGGGTAACTTCTGTTTATCGCCTGTGTTGCTCGCGTTATGAAAACAATGCTGATCATTTTCCCGTGTAAAATGCCCCTCATTACTGCAATCAAGCACAGATTTCGACGCTAATATCTGAGCTGGTGCTTATTAGGCGGCAGTGGAAGCTTCTGATGTCAGGAGTCTGGAAACTCTCTACAGATAAGAACAGGATGTTTTTTGTTTTTAATGCATTGGGCAATTTTGAGCTATTTGGCTTTTCATAACGTGTTTATTTCAGACTAGTGAAGATAAAACATTCAGAATACACATTTAATGTTCATTTTATTGCACTTGACCTATTAGTGTCTGTAGATTTCAATCTTTAAAGAGTTTTTTTTCTTGCAAACACAAAAGTTTAGTTTTGTTCAGTTTTATTCCTCTCTGTATTCTGAAGGTTTGTTTGTATTTCATTCACACTGATTTATAGCACATTTCACTCCTAAAAACATGCTGGAAATGTGTTTGATTTCTGTCTGTTGACGGTATTTTCTGATTTATGGAGTGACACAAATTTGTAAATCCCTGGTATCCCTTCGGCAGGTACTCTTCAGATTTTGGTAGCCCGAAAATTAATTTAACTAGCCCAAATAAAATAAAGACCATAAATGTCAATCAAAAACATTTTCAATACACAAATATCAACGAATACCAAGAAAAGAGTTTTATTTTACTATTTACAAGGTATCTGCAGAATTCTTAAAAATCTTTTTAAGGCAATTTGAAAATGTATTTCTTAGACAGTTTAGATACGTTAAATGGTCTAAGGCCTGAAAACCTCTTCAGTATAGTTGTATCAAATTTAAGGACCCGTGGGAGCAATGTTCCCTCTCATTGTTTTTCTTGCTGAGCAAAACTTCTCTCTATGGGTCAGACATTTCTGTCACCAGCAAAAGCATTCTTTACACCAGACCTGTACAGCACGCACACAAAATAGTGTGTAACTTTTAACTTTAATGTGCTATTTATATTTGATTTGACCCTTGATGTCACTAAATGATGTATATTTTAGGTTAAAGAGAAACATGTTTACTGAACAATACACTGCCGTTCAACAGATTGGATCAATAAAGTTTATTAAAGAGGTGTCTTATGCTCATCAAGACTGTATCTATTTGATAAAAATACTGAATATTATTTCACTAAACAATATTGTGAAATATTATTGCAATTTAAAATAAATGTTTTGTATTTTAATATATTAAAAATGTAATGAATTCCTGTGAAGCGAAGCAGTATTTTCAGAGTCACATGATCCTTCAGAAATCATTCTAATATACTGATTTATAATCAATGCTGGAAACACTTGTACTGATTTTTTATTTTATTTTATTTTTTATACTGTGTTTTTTGGGACCTGTGATATTTTAAAAATAAAAAGTTAAAAAGAACAGTGTTTAGTCAAAATAGAGATTTTGTTACAATATAATCTATTCAAAAGTTTGGGGTCTGACATTGTTTTCTTTCTTTTTTAAAGATACTTTAAAAAAGTTTAAAGAAAGTTAAATAAGCTTTATTCAGCAAGGATGTGTTAAATGAATCAAATTGATAGTAAAGACCTCTATTGTTAGAAAATATTTCTATTTTGAATAAATGCTGTTCTTTTAAACTTTTTATTAATCAAAGAATCAAAGAAAAAAGTAACTCAGGTTCCAAATAAATATTAATCAGCAGAACAGTTTCAACACTCATAATAAATCAGTATATTATGATTTCTGAAGATCATGTGACACTGAAGACTGGAGGAATGATGCTGGAATCTGATCTCAGGAATAAATGCTGTTTTATAGTATAGGTATTAAAATAGGAAACCAATATTAGAAATTACAATAATATTTCACTATATCACTGTTTTTTCTGTATTTTTTAAATGAATACAGCCTTGATGAGCAAGAGACTCAAACACAAGGTCAATTATTATCAGGTTTATAATATAGCCCTAACATAATATATGATCAAAACAAACTATTTAAACTGATAGAATAGAACAGAATAGAATAGAATAGAATAGAATAGAATAGAATACAAACTGAAGCCAAACTGAAGCTGAGATCTGTAAGTTAAATATAAAAGCGTGAACATATGAATTCTTCTATATCTGTCTAAACATGGTTCTGAAGTACAGTTTGTACAATACTCTTGTGTGAGACTGAACATGTTTCAGAGTTTTGTTACCCATCCTCCTCTATTTCCAGCACTTAATCAAGCACTCTTCTTTAATACATGAGGATGTTTTATTTCAGATGTCATTGTGTTTGTGTTGTCTCTCGTGTTGAGCGCACCGCAACCATTGAAGTATTCAGTTTCTACAGCGACTCATTTGGTGCATCGTTCTCTTTCTGTGAAACCGGCTCTAACTCTGTCGTGACATCAGCTCTAGAGCGGTTTGCCCGAGCATTGCTATTCTTTCCCTTTTACTGCGGCATTCAATCATGGCTTCCCAACTCATGTTTGTGTGCGCGAGGCACATTATTTCTCCTGCGCGGGCGCGATGGAAGAAGAGCGCTCAGCTTAGAGGGAGCACTGCGTGGAGTCCTGTATTTAAGGCCTGTCGGGCAGGCAGTGATGCATTCTGGTAGCCCGACTGGAAAACACAATAGCCCCGGGACGCCGGCTAGCGATTTTGCGAGCCCTGAGTGATGAAAAGAGAAATCCAAAATCCCCTCTGGAAAAACCTTTAACTCTAATATGACGACAAAATCAGACAGGAATTATGAACCTGACGTTATCCAATGTTCAGATTTATGTTCTGGAAATGAATGCAAATGAATGCATATTTAATTAGATAATGCATCATTTGCGTATTTAAATACAACATTTAAGAGAACTTTTAATACCAAAAAAAGTTCAATATTTATTATCAAAATGTATTTTATTGACCTTATTCACCTGTGGTGTCTTGCCTTAAATGAAAACTAAGAATATTATTTCACAAGTGTGCAATGTTGCTTCTAAGCAATTTCTTTAAAACATGCAAATAATTCATATTTAATGAAGTTTTCTCACTAACACATTTTGTTGATGGGTGACAGTTTATTAGAAATAGAAACGTGTGTGTGTGTGTGTGTGTGTGTGTGTGTGTGTGCGTGTGTGCGTGTGCGCGTGTGTGTGTGGTGTGTGTGTGTGTGTGTGCAGCGAGAAGGCTTTTAAAAGCTTTCTGCTGGTCTCGGAGTGTTTTTCTTCCTCGTGGCTCTCGAATGCGTTCGCAGGTTTCTCCTCCATCTGGAGGAGGTGTGATCGCTCCTGCGTCTCGTATTAGAAATCTCACTCTGCACTAACGTGTTAATGAAAGTCTGAGATGGGTGTAAGTCTCATTAGTTCACTTTGCTCTTCAGATTCCTGCGCGAGACACTCGGCTCATAATTGCTGGAGGTTAATTGGTTTGGGTAACGGCGTTCATGTATAGCGTCTCCCTAGAGAACTCCACCGCGTCACGCAAGACGTCATGCTGTTTTATATAAGTTTATGCTATTTTAGAGCGTATTGACGGAAGATGATGTGCACCTTTTTCACATTTCCATGTTTCTCAGCAGCGGAAGTCATCATAGTTGGGTTAAGAGTTACATGTTTAATGATGCACTTCAGAAGCAACCGAATCAGATATTTCTTTTCACTATTAGTGCTTTTTTTTCTAAATATTTTGATGTCGCAATCACAATACAATGCACATGTGTTCCAGCTTCCAGGCTCTTGGTCGGCTCTCCAGGTAGCCGTGTCTGATGAGGATGTCTGATTCTGTCTCTGAAGCTATGAGATCTCTGGACGAGAAGACCTCGAGCGCAGACGAGCGCCAGCTCAACACGCCACAGAGCCACATGCTCGAGGAGAACTGCAGCCACAACCGCACCGAGACGCAGGTAACATGACGTCATGATAGAAACGCCTCCCTTCTCTCTCCATTTCAGCTCAAAGCCTGAAGAACAACAGCTCAGGGGCTTGTGGGAGAGAAAGAGATTTGAGACGTTTGTGGAGTCTACATGAGATGAAAACCAACAGTCAGGGCTGTTGATTTAACGCATTACTTTGGTGCAATTCATTTTGGAAAAGATAACATGTTAAAATGATTAAGCGCTTCCACTGGTGCAGTGTCTGATGATCATGATGTGTGATGGAGCCTAAAAGTCAAGATATGAGGATGAGGCAAAAAAATCACCCTTTATACTGTATATATATATATATATATCATATGATTTAGTTCAGCAATATCACACCAGCCACAGTGCTGCTTTTCACTATATCTGCACCACTGATTTATACAACAGTTCAGTAAACATGAAGCTCATATTGTTACATTTTAGACAATATTGTTCATTTTGATCAATTTCACATAAGAAAATAGTTCAAAGTCTCAGCAGAACTGTTGAGTGTCTCTGATTCGTTACTGAAAGCATCCACAGTTTTGAACGAATCGAGTGAGTCAGTGACTCAGTGACTCATTCGTGAAGAATCATTTCAGCTTTGTTTCTGAATGAATCAGCAGTTTGAACGAATCGGTTGAATGAATGATTCAATGACTCGCTCATTAAAACAGTGGCTCGCCGCCACCTACTGATGCTTTTACTTTCATATTTCTTTTCATAAAAAATTATTTCAGTAGTGCTGTCAAATGATTAATCGTGATTAATCGCATCCAAAATAAAAGTTTTTGTTTACATAATATATATGTGTGTACTGTGCATATTTATCATGTTTATAATATAAATACAGACACATGCATGTATATATTTAAGAAAAATGTATTAACAATATTTATTTATAATATAAAATACAAGAATATAAATGTATGTGCATGTGTGTGTATTTATATATACATAATCAATATGCACACAAATATTATGTAAACAAAAGCTTATATTTTGAATGCGATTAATCGTTTGACAGCACTAATTTCCATATTTCAATATTCAAATTTAAAAAATAAAAAACATTAGTTCTCATTTAACACAATAATGATCTTTTGAGGGATAATTTCTCAGCCCAAATTGATAATTAGATTAATCAGATTATGTAATAAATTAGATAAGAAATTTTAATTACTAATAAATAATTTCACATGAAGCACATGCAGCTATATAGCAATCGCCTTTAATAAACGCATCAATATTTATGAAAATATAACAGCTGTGTAATTATTGATTGGTTTTTAATTGATCGTTAAGGCCGTTTGGAGCGATGACCTGCTCGCTGCATTGTTGCTATATTGCAGGTATTGATCGCTGTAGTTCGTTCTGTCCTTCAGAAGCGATTGTGCCTTTGTTTGTGTGGAGAGCAAGGGTCATCAAAACAAATCCGCTCCAGCAATCAATCGCAGTAATTGTGTTACGAGGAGCGGCAGACACGGACACCGAAGGTGAAGCTTGTGAAGGTTGCTCCGCTGCGTCTCTGTTTCTGATCCGGTGACGTTTCCTCCGTCCAGCCTTTGGTTTGATTTCACTCTTGGCCTCTCTCCCGTCCCTGAGAGACGCTGGTGCAGGAGCGATCCGATCCGATCAGCCATCTGTCTGTTCCTCCGCTGCGCTGCAGATCTGCTGCTGCTGTGTGTTACAGACTCCTCCAGCATCGGCTGTCGTTGAGGATCCCTGGCCTCCTGCCAGATTCTGCCTCTCGGGGAATACGGGATCTTCAGTAGCCAATTAAAGCTGAATAACCCTCCGTCATTATTCAGTGAAGACACCCTGCCCTTATTAACAATCGGCCTGTTGAGGCTGAGAGAACAACTGAGACAAAAGACAATAATGCACTGAATCACTGCATATCTGCAGATTTTTATATCTATCTGTCTATCTATACATGTAGATATATATACACTATATAGGTATACAGATACATATAGATACATACAAACACAAGTTTATATATTTGCTGATGTCTGTGTGTGTATATATATATATAATGCATATTGTATATGTGTGTGTGTGTATATATTTTATTATCTTAAAATATAAATTTTTATAATATATACATATATTTTAAGTATTGTTCAGTGATAGATATATATATATATATATATATATATATATATATATATATATATATATATATATATATATATATATATATATATATACAGTGATCAAAAACATACATATGTATATTAATATATTTTAATAACGTGATTTAATTACAAATCTAATATATCTATATATATCTGTTTTTAAGTGTAATTTTTCTGTAGCTTGTAGATTCTGTAATAGGTTTTTGATCCTGAGGGATCATATTTCTATCCTACTATATTAGCAGAAACCTCTGGTGTATCCTGAAGGAGCGTTTGAAGACGGGGACACACTCGTTGTTCTCTCGTTTAATGAAGGAAGATGGCGGCGTAAATCTAATAATCTCTTTTGACTGACGCTCCTGCTTTTATTAATCTAACCAGTGTCCAAGATATTTGACTGAAAGGTTTTCATAAAACGCAGGACTGGTTTATTGTTAAGCATTTATTTGAAGCCACTTTTCTAATATTCCTGCCATTGAGTTCAGAAGCGGAATGAAAGCACGATGTGTTTAGGAGAAGAGCCGCTGGTTCAGTCGTGGGATGTTTAATGATGTGGTTTTGTCCTGAGCTGTCTGTAGTTTGTGATTCAGAAGCATTATTGTGAGTGAGATTGACGTGCTTCGTTCTGTCTCGTTGCTCAGCGGCAAACACCAGGACCGGGCGCTAAAAGAGCCAAGGTACAGCGGCATGAGCTCCTCAGTGTTTGCCTGCTCCAGAGTTCATCGTGATGTGCTTCAGTTCTGCATGCTTCTCATTTTTCGTGGAGGATCTCGCACACTTGTATCTGTTCCACAGAGCGACCCGTGTTTGTTGTGTTTGCATGGGATTGTTCTGTGCTGGGTTTGCCATGCGCTTGCTCGTGAAAGCCAGTGACTCTCTCTGTGTAACTTCACTCATGCTCTTCTCCAGTCGAACACGAAGAAGGTAAAGTTAGTTCGGAGCCTGGCTGTTTGTGAAGATCCCTGTCCTTCCACGATCACCACACAGCTGCCTCAAGATCAGCAGGTAACCGTGCTCCAGATCTCCAGAAGCGCTGATTCGGTGGAGTATCATGAGTGCAGGCAGCAGATGATGGCTTCTCAGTCATACTGTACGGCTCGCCCTGCTGAGACTAATAATACTTCTGTTGCAGTAGATTCAAATCTTATGTCTATTTAAGGTAAATTGAAGCGTACATAATAAATCCAGTGACGTGAAAGCGCACACAGATAGTGCTCTCAAACTATTAATCACATCCAAAATAAAAGTTTGTGTGTGCATAATATATGTATGTGTACTGTGAATATTTATTATGTAGATATAAAGACACACACATACAGCATATATTTTGAAAGTATTGAATATATTCATATAAATTATATCATATATAAATATATTTAATATATAAACGTAACATATTTTTCATAATATATACATGCCGTGTGTGTATTTATATATACATAATAAATATTCACAGTACACACACATATATGTACACAACGTTTGTTTTGGATGCGATTAATGGTTTGACAGCACCAGCACACAAGCTGCGAGAGCGACAGATGAACCGTCCTCTGATTGGCTCGTTTAGGGGTTTGTGTCATTACACAGCGTTGTAGCTTTCAGTGTGGAAGTGTGTTTATGGACTGGGCTTTTGTTACAGGAGGTTCTGATAGTGTCTCTGTTTTCTGTCACAGTTATGCTGGCTTTCTCTGTTATTATTCACAGAAGAAAGTCTGATTAGTTTGTCTCAGTTTGTTATTAGTTTATCTATCTGTCTGAATATCTATCTATCTGTCTATCTGTCTGTCTATCTGTCTGTCTGTCTGTCTATCTCTAAAAATTTGAAGGTAGTATCTAAAAAATACAATTTTGAAGCCACAGGAGCAGCTGATTTGTTATTGAACACTCATTGTAACTATAGACTTTATCTCTTTGCAGTGTTAAATAATAATGCAGTATTGTACATTTAAATACAAAATAATTGAGTTTTGCCTTTTCTTTTTTTTGTCAATATTGCTGTTTAATTCTTATGACATAAGTCAACATTATTAATTGATGCAAGTTATCAAATCTTAGTTGCATTATTGGGTGGTGTAATTAATAATATGATTGCAGTAGTTGGCATAAAGATATCAAAATCTAACAGAATATTTTCATTGAAATGTTGGCTTGCTGTCAAGCTCCATTAGTGTTGTGTTTGTTTGCAGGATGGAGATCATATTAAACTCTCGCTGGCGTTTGACAGAGAAGAATCGCCAAACGAGGACGATGCAGACAAAAGTGCCAACAAGCTGGAGAAAGTGCCACGCAAGATGCTGTCCAGAGGTGAGTGTGTTGGGTTCAGAGGGAAGAAAACACACACACACACACACACACACGTGCACGCACACACGCACGCACACACACACGCACACACACACACACACACGTGTGGTTAACTTGTTGTCCTGTCTCTGCAGACTCCAGTCAGGAATACAAGGACTCGACTGGCATCGACCTGCACAGTTTCCTGGTGAAAACGCTGAAGAACAACCCCAGGTAACACACACTTGACCTCAACCACACACTCTTATTTCATTTGACCTCCGTCCACATTTTCCAAAGCTTAATTTGTGCCCAGTTGTATATTAGTGCTGCTAGTCAGTGCTGATTGTTGCTGTTCTGAGTGATTCTGTATTGATCGGAGCAGCAGACGCTGTGAAGCGATGGCTAACTGTACTCCTTCATCGTTAGGGACCGAATGATGCTGCTGAAGCTGGAGCAGGACATCCTCGACTTCATCAGTAATAACCAGTAAGTCCTTCATCAGCTCCGTCTCATCCTCATCAAATACAGTTTTTCACCACAAATTACGTTTTGTCCGTTTTTTAGATTTCCTGGATTTTTATTTATTTTTGTTACTTTTTTATTGAATTTTTTTATACATGTTTACATTTTAAAACTAAAATTGTATTAATCAAAAAGCATGTCTAATTAATTGAAATAATGAAACTTGTACAATTAAATAGCAGTTTATTAAACGTTTAAGAAATACAACATTTTAGGGCTGTTTTAAAAACATTTCTCCCAAATTGTTTAATATTTCCAGATTTGGTTTTAATGGTTTAATTAAATGTTATTAATCAAAACGCATGTATAATTAATTGAAATAATGGAACTTATGAAATTTAGCAATTTTATGGAACTTACCAAAAATTACATTTTAGAGCTATTTGAATTTGAATTCTTTTCCCAAACTCATTTAATCATTTTATTCCCCCCCCTCATTTTAATATTTCTGGATTCAGTTTTATTGGTGTGTTTAATCTTCAATCATCAAAGGCATGTCTAATCAATTGAAATCATAAACCTTCATCAGTTTAATGATTTATTAACACATTTAAATGGTGTGCTATTGACGTGTGTTTGTTTGGTTCCAGGAGTCAGAGGAGGAAGTTTCCGCCCATGACCTCCTATCACCGAATGCTCCTGCACAGAGTCGCCGCTTACTTCGGCTTAGACCACAACATTGACCAGACCGCCAAATGTGTCATCGTCAACAAAACCAGCAATACACGAATGTGAGTGACCTCCGCATGCTAGCGTTCGGTGCGAGACAACTGAAGCCCGACGTTTTGCATTTGATCCCTTTGAAATGAGTTTTGCAGGAGAAGCGTAATTATGAGGGATCTGCATCAGGCTCACGGGGATCGTGTTTGTGCCAACTTCTCCTGGAGCGATCCTCAGTTTGATTTCTCTCTCTGTTCATGTGCAGACCAGATCAGAAGTTTTCCGAGCATATCAAAGATGACAAGATGGATGATTTCCAGAAGCGCTTCATCTTAAAAAGGGACAACTCCAGCACAGACAGAGACGACAGCATGGTAGGTGGAGATCTGCTAATGAAGCCATTAGCTCGCATAATAAAGACATACTGTGATACTGCATTTACAGCAGGAAGAGTTCAAAGAGCCTTCTGTGTTTCAGATGCGCATGAAACTAAAGGACGACAGGAGGAGCAAGTCCATCGAGGAGCGAGAGGAGGAATATCAGAGAGCCAGAGAGAGGATCTTCGCTGAAGTGAGAGACATTACAGCAATATGATCATGTGCTTATGGGTCATTGACATGAACATAACACTTAATCTCTTTTGCAGGGTTTAGACACCTTCTCGCTGGATAAAAGGTGAGTGTAAGAAGTCAAGTCACATTTATTTCTATAGCCTTCTATACAATGCTGATCGTTTCACAGAAATAAACAAGAAATTAACAATCAGGGATGCCAGCTTTATCAAATATGAGACTAATTCAAATTCTAGCTCTAAAAAGACAATAATGTTACTTTTCAGCTCCAATCAGTTCAGTTCAATACAGCAAAGCATGATGTTAGCAACACCAAGGTCATGGGTTCGAATCCCAGGGAATGCATGAACTGAAAAGATGCAAGTTGCTTTGGATAAACGCTTCTGTCAGATGCATAAATGTTTAGTGAGGGTCGTTCTCATGCACTACACTGGTGCAGGTTGTGGGTTCAATTCCCTGGGAATGCATGCACCTCGAGTGCAATGGAAGTTGCTTTGGATAAACGCTTCTGCCAAATACATAAATGTAATAAGCAACATGTTTTCCAGGATTCAGGAGGACGAGGTGTGTAACAACATCCAGCAGAGACGGCAGATCTTCAGGTGAGCGTCCCTCATATCTAAATGACTTGCGTGTGAAATGAATATGTTCCTCTAAAGCCGTCTGATGTTCCTCATGCAGGTTGAAGGACAGTCAGTCAGGGAACAGCCTCCAAAGCAGCTCTGAGAACGAGGCCAGGTATTCAGAGCCGCGGCCGTGGAGCAGCACTGATTCAGACAGCTCCAACCGCAACCTGAAGCCCGCCATGACCAAAGCCAGCAGCTTCAGCGGCATCCCGGTTCTGATCCGCGGAGACAGTTCCAGCAGCAGCAAGAGCATGGGGCGGCTCTCAAACACAGGTGAGGGACAGATTTACACACACTCTTCCTCTGCTTTTCTTCTCATACAGTCTCCGTTCTTGCAATAACAGCATGTTTTATGTAGCGACTCTTCTGTGTCTCACTGCATGCCCTCAGATTCTCATTCTATTCTATTAACGCTTGTTCAGTCCTCTGAATTCATTGGTGATCGTTTATGCACTACTGTTCAAAAGGTCGGGGTTAGTCAGATTTTATTCATTTAGGGTGCATTAAAATCATCAAAATACAGTCAAATCATCAAAAAACTGATATTATGACAAATTATTACTCTTTTTTTTTTTTTTTTTTTTTTTTTTAAATGTGATACACTACCATTCAAAAATTTAGGATCAGTAACATAAAAAACACTTAATTCAACAAGTTTGCATTAAACTGATCAAAAGTGTCAGTAAAGTCATTTATAATGCTACAAAAGATGTCTGTTTCAAATAAATGCTGTTCTTCTGAACTTTCTGTGAATCCTGAAAAATAAAATGCATCACGGTTTCCACAAAAATATTGTGCAGCACAACTGTGTTCAACATTGATAATAATCAGAAATGTTTCTATTAGTTTAACACACATTCACATAGAAAACAGCTGTTTTAAATTATAATATTTCAAAATTTGTACTGTATTTTTGATCAAATGAATGCAGCCTTGATGAGCAGAAGAGACTTTGAAACGTTTTCACATAAATGACCGTCCTCCGCCAGTGTGACCTTTGACATGTGCACGCATTTACTGCTTTTCATTTCAAAGAGAGAAAAAACATCCCATATTTGGGAGTAGAGAAAGAAACACGTAAATTACTCAATTAAGTGAGACACTAATCAGAAATTAATTAACATGTCATTCTCAGCTAATACAATTATTCTCTTCTTCCATTGCTTTGGTCCCTGAGGTAATTAGAAATGAAATTGAATTGAGCATCTTGTTGAAATTTGTCTGACCTTCCATATTCTGGAGTGTTTTAATATCCGCGGCGCTCCAGTATGCTGACGATCCCCAATGAATCGCCGCTCTTCCTCTGTGTGTGAGCTAAGACTCCTCTCACTCCTCTCCAGGTTCTGACTCTTGTAGTAGCGTAGGTTCATCCACGGGTTCGCTCTCTCGATCCCAGCCTGTAACGCAGCCCACGGCCTTCCCCGCTGTCAGCTACGAGCCGCCGGCGTCCTCGGCTAGCGCTAGCTACTATCTGCTTCCGCTGGACGCCGCAGGGACACCGGCCGGAAGTGTCCTGGTCAATCCGCACACAGGTTGGTGAACGCTGCAGCTAATTTCCCTCGCATGCATGACTTCAGTCCTCCACTAACCCTGATCCTGACTCAGACTCAGACTGACGCTTCATAAACACTCCTGCTGTATGATGGGACGTTATTTCACCGCAGGTTTAACAGAAGTCTTAAATGTCTTCTTCACAGTGAAATGGCATTATAAATGCCGTGTTAGGGGCGTCTAAATACGCAAGACGCTGTGCTCAGGAATGGCTTTTTAAAAAAAGCACAGCATAGAACGCCGCCTCCACGATGTTGCTGTCAAATAAGACCGTTGTCATTCTAACTTGCTTCTTGTCAACAAAAGTTTGCAATGCTTGTCTTCTGATTGGTCCACTGGGAAACTAGGAAAACAATGAAAAAGTAGCGAGTTGGAATGGATAAACGCATTCTGTGTGAATGGCCCCTTAGGACGGTACGATGAATCGTAGTTTAATCTTGAGCATGATATTTGTTTCGTGATTTATCCTGCATAGCAAACAAGCCTCCGCAAGCTCTCATGATTGCAGTTGCCCAGATACCAAGAGCTTAAATCCCACAATCAGAGCTTTTCATTTTCTACCCAGAAGTTAACCCTTAAAAACATGTAGGGTGAATTCAGGTTAATTGGGACAGTTTTTTTAATTGGTTAATTTTTCCAGGCATCTTAATGGCAAAAAGTGTCCCAGTTTAATTATAATTGCCTGTGATCTGTGTGTATGCATCTGTTATATACTGATCTACCATCCTCTGGACTGATCTCAGGTCAGCCGTTTCTGAACCCCGACGGCAGTGCTGTCCTCTACAGTCCCAGCATGACCTCACAGGTCTCCAGGTGTCAATCATCTGTAGCTCCGCCTCCAGCTGCTCACCCCCAGCACCAGCCCACCAATCACGTCACGGCACAGGTGAGTTCGGTGGCTCTGATGGTCAGTAGATCTGGTGTGATGCACTATGGGAGTGTGGGACGGATGAATCTTGAGGAGCCATGTTAACTTTCTGAATGTTGACAATAGAGGATGATGGGAAATTAATTTGAGTTCATGTTGTGCTGTGAACTAACACCTTTTTCCTTTGTGTGTGTTTCCTCTTCCTGCTGTGTCCAGCCCTCGCCGCTGTCTTACCCAGCGATCCTCACAGCGTCTCCTAACCAGCCCTTCACTGTGGTACCTACAGCTCTCTGTCCACTTCCTGTCTCTCTCTGTCCACTTCCTGTCTCTCTCTGTCCACTTCCTGTCTCATCGCTCTGCCGCTCGTTGTGTTTCTGCTGAGGATCTGTGTGCATCTCAGTCCAGTGTTTCTCTGCTTCTTGACTCCCTTCTTATATACTCTCTTCCTGCTTCTTATATTTATTTTAATTTAACATTTTCATGATTTACTAATTACTAGATTTTCATTAATTCATAAACCCTAATTTGGGAAACACTGTCAAATGATTAATCGCATCCAAAACACACAGTACACACACATATATAAATGTAAAAAAACTTTTATTTTGGATGCGATTAATCATTTGACAGCACTAGAAATGACTTTTTTTTCCTTTTTTTTATAATAATAACAAAATAATAAAATAGTGTTGAATAAATATTTGTTTCTATTAAAATACATTGATCTTACCATGAGAATAGCCATAGATGCTGGTATGGCAATAAAAAAACGAATGTATGTTCAGTATTTTAGGAAGCGTGTTCAAACCCGTCAGGACTCACTAGGACGCACATCATGTGCTCTGATAACCTCCCTCAGCAGTAAACATCCCTTAATGACTAATTAAAAGAGTGGGAGATGCTTTGAATAATTAATGCAGGAGCAGATGCTGGATTTAATATTCTATGAATAGAAAAGTGTGTCGTCTCTTCCCATTTCTAATATGATCCACACAGACCGATAGTTCCAGTTAGTACTGACAGCAGGTCATCTGACTGTATTTGCGCTCTGGGAGTCACCCATCTAGCTGCTAGTTAGTTAGCTAGTTAGTTAGTTGATCAGTATTCAGACGTCTGGTGTGAACTCTTCTGTCAGCAGGAGAATCTGAGCGCTCAGTTCGGTCACATGATGCTGGTCCAGCAGGCCTCGCTCCAGACCCCTGCGCCTCCACCGCATCAGAGCGGATACGGGATGCCCTCGACGGCACAGACGTTCCCCGCAGCCTCCGTCAGCCAGCAGCAGGTGCGACACGCATCCGTCATCAGCAGCTCCACACCTGCAGCAACACACGGAGAGCTCATTTGCAAAAACAGATGACTCCATTTTTATTTATTTTCAGAAATCATGTTTTTTTTTTATTGTGCTTTGCAAGTAATATCAGTTAAACATCTTTTATTTTCCTTTGTCCCCCTGAAGAAGATATTACAGGTTCGTCTAAATTATCCATCCTCGATCACTTTTAGTCAGCTTTGATGAAACTCCTCTCAGCTAGCACGTCTTTTCAAAGTGAAAGTAGCCTTGTCAAGTGGCGTTTACCGGTTTTTGCATATAATCTCTTCTAATGCACCTGCAGAAATCATTTCAAACAGACACTACACACACACGGGGTCTGTCCCAAAACTTTGCATTTGAACACTTTGTTCAAATTTTAGTTGGATCTGTTTACGTGACATACTTGATTTAACACCGCGTCCTAACTACACGCGACGCCGCGACATGCAGTAAAAGTGATCTTTTCCATGTTGATCAGAGTTTTTGTCCTAACTAGCCACGGCGGCAACACACACACTTTCTATTTTAGAAACGGTTTCTATTTCCTGGAACAACACACAAACTATATAACCGTAGATAATCTCAGGTGATAATTATGTGCTTTATTCAAAGTTAAACGTGTCTAATGTGAGTTTGAATATAATTTTGTGTGACCTTATAGCCACAACAGATTTACCTCAGATCTTGAAAATAAATTAAAGCAAACGTATGTTAAAACTGCGAACTCAATATGAACCAACGAGTGTATTCCATGACAGATGCTATCAGTCACTCAGTGTGGACATTTAATAATGTTAAAAAACGTTTAATATTTATGAATTAGATTATAAACTTATCTATTTCTTTGTGAGTGCAGAGCGCTTCCAGAGAGGCTCCGCCCACACACGCTTCTGATTGGCTGTGATATCTGATTGATTCTGTCGCGTGTAATTAGGACACGGAGTAAAGCTACATTTACACTAGAGCGTTTTCGTTTTAAAGCGCATAACTTTTAGTTGAAAAACTCTGAGGTTGCGTTTCAGTGTAAACTGACCAAAACGGAGTCTTTTGAAAACCACATTCGCTCTGTGTAACCTTGATGACCGCGTGACAATAACTTCATGCTCGTATCTGCGTGAATGGTCATGTGACATGCGTTTTCAGTTGTGTAGCGTGGACGGAGATCCTTTTCAAAACACCGTTGTAAAACGAAAACGCACTAGTGTAAATGTAGCCTAACTGTTTAAGAGGACATGAAGCAGTTGCACACATTTGACCAAATACACATACTCACTTCTGCACCAATGCATTGTGCAGCAGGTTTTACACCCAATTCTACTACCAAAATATTTAGTTTATATGATGCATGATGGGACGAGCTTAGCTTTAAATGCGGCTCCGAAGCGCTGTTATAGATGGTGTTTAGTGTGCGTTAAAGGGTTAGTTCACCCCAAAATTAAAATTCTGTCATTAATTACCTTACCTTAAAAATGATTAATTACCTTAAAAGACCTTCGTTCATTTTCAGAACACAAATTAAGATATTTCTGATGAACTCCGAGCGCTCTCTGTCCCTCCATAGACAGCAACGCAACTGAAATGTCCCCAGGTCCAGAAACGTAGTACATACATCAGTAAAACAGTCCATGTGACGTCAGTGGCTCAAATTCAGTTTTGCGATGCTACGAGAATACTTTTTTTTTGCGTAAAGAAAACAAAAATAACAATTTACTCAACTATTCTTCTTCCCCGAGTTGCATCTTCTGCTGTTTTGGAGAGTACATAAGAAGCTATTTCACGTAAGCAGCATTGTTTACGTTCTGCGTATTAAGTGTTGTTTACGCTTAGAGGACAGCGTGCGTATGCGTTGTGATGCTCTCTAAAGTGGCGGATGATGTAATCCAGCCGTATCGCCATTCTTGTCTTTCCGTCCCCAACTGTAAGACCTCTTGAAGTTATAATTAAGACATTTCTTATACCATTTAACCTATTTAAAGTTTAAGTTTGATACAACTAAAGTTTTTAAGGACCTGCGGGAGCCCAGTATTTAAGGCCCGTCGGGCAGGGTGGTGATACATTTTGGTAGCCCGACTGGAAAACACAATAGCCCCGGGACGTTGAGCTAGCGATTTTGCGAGCCCTGTCTACCTGCAGCTGTGATGAGTTTAGTGTGTGTCGCTGGAGTTGACTGTGTGTTGTTTCTGTCACAGATGCCAGCGTGTTACTGTTCTCCCAGCCAGTTCCCGGTGTCTGGACAGACGTACCGATCCGTGGGTCCAGTGCCATACAGCGCTCCGAGCCACATTCCCCCCGCAGCCCCACA
>NC_136739.1:33135199-33167699 GCF_936440315.1 Barbus barbus | reverse complement strand
GCTCACACAACATCAAGCCTGTCTCTGCTGTCTGAGTAAACACTGAACACGCTTCTCCTGCTTGGGTTGGTTACTATTGCTGTATCTCTCTTAAGTAATTATTTTAATGTTTTTGAAAGAAGTCTCTTCTGTTCACCAAGGCTGCATTTATTTTTGATAAAAAAAATACAGTAAAATTGTGAAATATTATTAGAATCTAAAACAGCTGTTTTCTATGTGAATATGTGTTAAACTGTAATGTATTTCTGTGATCTGCAGCTGTATTTTCAGCATCATTTCTCCAGTCTTCAGTGTCACATGATCTTCAGAAATCATAATAATATACTGATTTACTGATCAACAAACATTTCTGATTATTATCAATGTTGAACACAGTTGTGCTGCTCAATATTTCTGTGATACATTTTATTTTTCAGGATTCACAGATGAATAGAAAGTTCAAAAGAACAGCATTTATTTGAAATTACATTATAAATGTCTTTACTGTCACTTTTGATCAATTTAATGCATTCTTGATGAATAAAAGTATTAATTGTATTTTTTAAATCTTACTGACCCCAAAGTTTTGAATGGTAGTGTATCACAGTTTCCAAAAATGTTTTATAATATTTTTAAATATTATTGTTTTACTGTATTTTTGATCAAATAAATATTGGTAAGCATAAGAGACTTAATGCTCCAAATTTTTGGCTGGTAGTGTATATTTTTCAGGAAATGTATTCAAATGTTTTATACATTAAATAATCATGTGGCAATGTCTGTGTTTGTATAATATGGTAAATGAAAACTGCTCGTCTCATTTGATTTTCTATATTTAGATACTGGAATAAAAAATCACAAGATCAGATGAATTGGTGTAAAAATGTCTCAAAACTGATATTAAAAACAGATTTCAGACTGATACTGATTGAATGAGAGGGATTTGAAGTTTCTGTTGGGTTTAATGTCACGAGATCTCATCTCTAATACAAATACACCGATGTGAATAACCTGTTTCTAGTGGCTCACTTCATTTGCATCTTGAAGGAGCATGTTGGAATCATGTCTGAATGCTGTGTGTCGAGATGGAATGATGATGTTTGCTCCAGAAATGAAACCCTTCAGATGCTCCTGGCGTGAAAATCCGGTGAAAAACATTTCTACTGTTCTCTACCTGCAAGCTCAGCTGGAGTGTTTAATATAATATTCCCATCATGCTCTGCTCCTCAGTGGAGGTGAGAACAGAGCTAAAAATAGCGTGCGTTCGCCGTCTCCTCGCCGCAGGCCGTCCGTTTCCTTCGTCCCACTTATGCTCTCATCTGGGCTAAATTGATTGCATCCCTTTGGCCAAAAGCCAGCAGAAATTGAAACGGAGAGGAGGTCACATGCTCCCTGGTAACCTTGACACCGATGCAAATTACCCTGCTCTTAACGGGCCGCGCGTGTAAATTAATGCCTGTTCGTACGCTGACACGCAGAAGCTTTCAAAGACGTGACTTCGCAGCCGTTATATAAGCTATTGTCATTTGGAGAGCACGTGTGTTCAGATAATGAGAGGCAATTTAACGCTGCTGGTTTACTGAGATCACCAGTGATTTCAAGCATTGCGCTAGTAAGGGTATCATTAGCTTGTTCTGCGACGATATCAATCTGAATTCATAGATTTGAGATTACAGACAATTGTGATGCAAGTATTTGAATAACTCTCATAATGCATTCAAAATTTGTGTGCTATTTTCACATTCCTGCTCCGTTTGGACCTGAAGAATCATAATTTAAAAATATAGCTGCAAGCAGCGATGGCGGGCCCAAGCCATCAGTGCAACCGCCACCCCGGTGGCATCAGGAAAACTGTGCCTAGCGGACACATGCATTTACAGTAACCCTCTGCCAGTCTGGTTTTAAGAGATACAGCAATTAAAGGGTTAATCCGAACCATCAAGACTGTGAAAGACTGTTACTTTAATAAATCGCCACGGCAAACACTGTTCAAGATAACTAAAATTCGTTAGCAATTTAAGTTCCTCAATGTTTTGGCATCATGTTGACAGTTTGGTGTGCATAGTGTAATTCTCGTCTGAGGAGTATGCATTAATTCACAGCCTGATTTTTCCAAAAATCCACATTCAAATCAAAATAGCCAACTTCCTGTTGGTCTGTATATTAGAAAGTTGTCCTGCTTGATGAGAACAATATATGTACCAAGTTTGGTGACTGTAATTAAAAATAACCCCCCAAGTTTTGTCAAAAGGTGGCGCTATTGAGTGCCTCTTCCACACCCTTTTATGAGCTTTTGCCAGTGTCTATCTATCATTAATACTGATATGTGTGTTGAGTTTCATGAAATTCTAAGCATGTTATCTGCCTCAAAATCACCGGAAATGAATATTCAAGTTTGACACGTTGCCATGGCAACAATATTTTAGATATCAATATGCCCTCAACAGAATTACATCAGCAGTGTTTTGACATTATTCTGATGAAGTTTGAAGCAAATCGAGTAAAAATAAAGATGCTGAATTCAAAGCATTTTGAAAATGACATACTTCCTGCAGCCAGTTGGTGGCGCTATAACTTTGACTCCTAATAGTCACATCTATGAACAAACTACTGAAGTTTCATCATAATCGGGCAATGTGTGCAACAGTTATTAGACACATCCTGTTTCTCATTTCTCGCCATAACTTCATCGCCTCGCACAGATTTAGCGTAATTTAGCGTCCCCAATGTCTTGAGATCATATTCACCAAGTTTGGTGACATTCGGTTGGAAATTCTCAGAGGAGTATATCAAATTCCAGAGCATGCGCTTTTGAAACAACCCTGAATAGCCGACTTCCTGTTGGGCGGAGCCTATGACATGCAGCACAAAAGTTGTTCGGCTCAATGAGATCTATATGTGTACCGAGTTTCATATGAATACATGGAAGTATGTGTGAGCTATACATGTTTTCTGACTGTGTTCCAGGGGGCGCTGTAGAGGCCCTGTGCCACGCCCGGGTCCCAGCCTCTGTGGTGTCCTAATGGGAGCAGATTCCAGAGTTTTTGAGCACGTTAAGGCCCCCCAAAACCCCAGAATAGTCTAAAAAAATAAATAAATAATAACAATCCTTAGAAAAACTAGAGGGCCCTGCACCTTAGTGGCTTGGGCCCTAAAAATATAATATTTTCCAACTAAAACCATAACGTATCTGATAAACGACTTCTCATTAATAAGTCAATGTGAAATTGTTTTCAATGTAACCTGTTGTTACTGCATTTACTAATTTTAATAATACATATATAGTAATAAATTTAATAATACATTTTAGTAATAAATTGAGAAATGTATTGAGAAACATATAATTTAAGAATTACAGTATTAGTACCATAGGAGTGAATGGAATTTAATTAAATTCCTTTGAATTTATTGCTCATAATTACTTAGAACCAGTCCAAATTAATTCATTTTAATTTTATTTGCACAAACTTTCACTTTCAGATGAAGAAAATCAGTTTTTCATGCTTCAGTGGTTCGTCAATAAACAAACACATTATATAAGTATTTTTGACACTAATAATACTCCATACATACCGGATCCAAAACAACCCAAACACAAAACGTGTTGCATTTTTTTTAAATACTTATATTTTAAAATTCTATATATTTCTTAAAATATAATGGTAAAAAATAAATAAATGACGTAAATAAGGGTCTTAAAGCATTCGCAAAGTTTCATTCACTTACTAAAATCTATGCATTTTCTCAGAAATGTTTATGTATCTGCATTGTATGTATAATGCGTTATAAGGATAAACCGAGTTTGTTGATTGACAGGATGATTTTGTTTTGTCAATGAACAGTAAATGGTTTATTGGGTGTTTCTGTCATATTTCTTCTGTTTGGGTTCATGTGTTGCTGTTGAAGTTGTGTTTTCAGTCGTTTCTGTGTGTTTCTTCAGGTTACCAAACTATGATGCCAAATCAGCAGCAGAGCTACCAGAACGTGATGCAGCCGAATCAGACGCTGCACAGCAATATGGGACATCAGATGCAAGGCATGATGGTCCAGTATCCGTCAGTGCCGTCGTATCAGGTGAACGCTGCATTCTGGGAGCATGTAATGACTCTGTCAGCAGAGTCGTGCAAAGATTATTTATAGCGTTTCTTGTTCTGTACTATGATAGGACAGATAAAGAAAGGCTATTAATAATCTAATGTATAGCACAGTAATGGAGGCAGCAACATGTGATAGATAGGACTATTGCTGCCTTCATTACTGTGCTATAGGCTACATTTAAAAGAAATGCCTTTTAATTTTATATATTTACTTGTTTTTATGAATGCACTTTACAACAATACAAAGAGCAATGTGTAACATTTTACCAGATTTGGTCCTACGCTTATTCACTTTTATTTGTTCCCCACTAAATAATATTATTTCAATAAATGTTTAGATTTTATAACATTGTGCATTCATGATTTTCTAGAATAACTTTTGCTGCTAAATTATCCTCTAACCTAGTTTATAATAGTAATTTTGTCGTCATTTTTTTTTTTGTTATTTTTGATTAAAATGAAGTTGTCTATATTTAATTGATTGCGTTTAACACAAACGAGTGACGATCAGGTCAACACACAGAAATATAGAAATTCTACATTGATTTAAAAAAATAAAATAAAATAAAAAACTGCACTGGTATCGGATCGGAATCAGCCGACACTCAGAATTTTCTGGATCAGATCGGATAGTGGTATCATTGCATCCCTAGTTTTTAGTCCAGACAGAAACTGCACACAGACTGAATGTGAATGTAAGTCTGTGTAAATCCAGTCTCTGACAGCAGGTGGCGCTGATGGAGCAGCAGAATTACAGCTGTTTACCGTAACCTCCGTGCACAAAACAGCATTGTGATTAAAACACTAATTTATTAGGTATTACATGGACCGAAGATGTAAACAAAATGCCATCGAATCATTTCTGAAGGCAGTCATAACCTTCAGAGATGCATTCATATAATTTATTCATTCATATACATCTCAAAAAATTAGAATATAGTGAAAAAGTTAATTTTTCTTGTAAGTTATTTCAAAAAGTGAAACTTTCATATATTTTAGATTCATTACATGTAAAGTAAAACATTTTTAAAAATTTGTTTTAATTTTGATGATTAGAGCTTACAGCTCATGAAAGTCAGAAATCAGTATCTCAGAATATTAGAATATTTACATTTGAGTTTCAATTAATGACCATCTCTACAGTATAAATTCAGAGTATCTCTTGTTCTTTGAAACCACAATAATGGAGAAGACTGCTGACTTGGCAATGATCCAGAAGATGAACATTGACGCCCTCCACAAAGAGGGTAAGACACAGAGGGTCATTACTGAAAGCTGTGGCTGTTTACAGAGTGCTGTATCAAAGCATATTAAATGCAAAGTTGACTGGAAGGAAGAATTTGGGTAGGAAAAGGTGCACAAGCAACAGGGATGACCGCAAGCTTGAGAATACTGTCAAGCAAAGCTGATTCAAACACTTGTGAGAGCTTCAGAAGGAGTGGACTGAAGCTGAAGTCAGTGCATCAAGAGTCTCCACGCTCAGACGTCTTCAGGAAAAGAGCTACCAAGCCACTTCTGAACCAGAGACAACGTCAGAAGCGTCTTACCTGGGCTGTGGAGAAAAAGAACTGGACTGTTGCTCAGTGCTCCAAAGTCCTCTTTTCAGATGAAAGTACATTTTGCATTTCATTTGGAAATCAAGGTCCCAGAGTCTGGAGGAAGAGTGGAGAGGCACAGAATCCATGTTGCTTGAAGTCCAGTGTGAAGTTTCCACAGTCAGAGATGATTTGGGCTGCATGTCATCTGCTGGTGTTGGTCCACTGTGTTTTCTGAAGTCCACAGTCAACGCAGCCATCTACCAGGAGATTTTAGAGCACTTCATGCTTCCATCTGCTGACAAGCTTTATGGAGATGCTGATTTCATTTTCCAGCTGGACTTTAGCACCTGCCCACACTGCCAAAACCACTTATAAGTGGTTTGCTGACCATGAGATTACTGTGCTTGATTGACCAGCCAACAGACCTGACCTGAACCCCATATGGAATCTATGGGATATTTTCAAGAGAAAGATGAGAAACAGTGGATCCAACAATCCAGACGAGCTGAAGACTCAATAGTGCCTCAGCAGAGCCACAGGCTGATCTCATGCCGTTCCTCACTGATGCTGGAGTTTGTGCTAAAGAGCCCTGACCAACTATTGAGTGCAGAAATCAACATACTTTAAACAACTTGAACTATTCTGCTTTTTAAATCCTTTTTTTGATTGATTTTAGGAAATATTCTAATATTTTGAGATACTGGATTTTGACTTTCATGAGCTGTAATCTCTAATCATCAAAATTAAAACAAAAAACTTTTGAAATGTTTTACTTTACATGCAATGAATCTAAAATATATGTTTCACTTTTTGAAATAAATTACAAGAAAAAAATTACTTTTTCATGATATTCTTATTTTTTGAGATGTATTGATTTGTATAATTTCCTCGGCACTCTTTTAAAACCTCCTTTTCCGCCCTATTTTCTCTCAAAACAAAACTACTCTTCTGCTGTGTGCACCTGAGACTGGTACTTAAACTCTGCTGGATAGTATTTATTTATCCTCAGCTGTTCAAATCACGGTAATCGAATACGGTTTTAATGATAATTAAAATATGAAATGGTAATATTAACCGCGGAGAGTTTTATCCTGATTTATCGTTAAACCGGTAATCATTCCATCCCTACAGCAGAGTTAATCCACATCATTAGTGTGTAATTTCTGTCTGTGAATGTGTTTTGTGTCAGGTGTCCGTGCCGCAGCAGACGTATCCACAGACCGTTCCTGCGTCCAGCGTCCAGGTTTACTACAGCATCATCCCTCCCAGCCAGCAGAACACTGTCAGGTACATGCTCTCATTCACTCACACTGAACCACACCGTCTAGCACATCTGCAGAAGCTTTAGGATTCATTCAGATCCTCTAGGTTAGGCTGGGTTGCAATTATTCTAAATAAGATATCTGAGCTTGTGTTTCAGAGTGAAGCGTGTCACTGTGTTGATTCACACACGAGCAGCTCGTGAGCCAGTGTTTTCACTGAAAATAATCCACATGAACTCCATCTCTGAGTCTGGGTCGCTTTAATAAGCGCTTTAATAAGGGGGAAGTCGTGGCCTAATGGTTAGAGAGTCGGACTTGTAATCCGAAGGTTGTGGGTTCGAGTCTCGGGCCGGCAGGGATTGTAGGTGGGGGGAGTGAATGTCCAGCGCTCTCTCCACCCTCAATACCACGACTGAGGTGCCCTTGAGCAAGACACCGGACCCCCAACTGCTCCCCGGGCGCCGCAGCATAAAATGGCTGCCCACTGCTCCGGGTGTGTGTTCACGGTGTGTGTGTGTGTTCACTGCTGTGTGTGTGCACGTTGGATGGGTTAAATGCAGAGCACGAATTCCGAGTATGGGTCACCATACTTGGCTGAATGTCACTTCACTTCACTTCACTTTAATATGCATTTAGGAAGAAAACATGAGCCAACCTTCAAAACTCTTAACTCTTTTCTTTTTTTTGCAGTGAAGTATTACAATAGAAATATATATTTTTGTTTTTATTTAGTATTTTATTTAGTAATTAGTGATTTAATACTAGTACTACTACTAATAATAATAATTATTATTTTGTAGCCATACTGATATATAATCACAAACATTTGGCCAAGTTATGCAGCATTACTAATAAGCACAGCAAACCTGGATTTTTTTCATTGCATTTTAAATCCCAATTTTTATCAGAAAAATTGCAATTAGGCTAGATTTTTTCCTCAAATTGTGCAGCGCTACTACAGATGCTGTTTTATTATATTTTATGTATTTATTTTAAAGATCTTTTCCTCGTTTTGGTAGAATTGCGCTAGCAACGCCAAGGTCACGGGTTCGATTCCTATGGAATGCATGAACTGATCAGATTTGCACTTTTAATGCAATGTAATGTCAAATGCATAAATGCCCATCTCAAAAGGAGCTGAGAGCGTTACAGTGATATTCAGGGCTGGGGAGTAAAAAATTAAGACATTTATGTGCACCAATTTCCAACATAGATTTGGAGTGTCGTAATTACAATAAAAGCACACAATATTGTGATGATCTGCCGGCGTAAAACAGAAAATGGACGGAATAATGAATCTGAAGCTCATGGAGTGTATGGAGTTCAGCTGTGAAACTGTATTGTAAAAAACAGCTGAATTTATTACGATTTTCCATGTGTCTGCTGACGAATGTTCATATATGATTTTTTAGAATAATAAATTCAGACTGCTTTCATCTTCTGCTAAATAAACTCATAATGAAACCCTCTCATTGAGGTGTAAAATGGCTCAATTCGTACAGGTTAGTTTTGCCTGCGCTGTAAGGAAGAGGTCGTCTCTCGGGGCTTGACTTTAGTAGGCCACGCTCAAGATGATTTACAAGGCCAGAAACGCAGCGGGTCTTAATATAACACAGCGGGTCCCGAGAGGAGAGCGATCTCAGCGCAGCACATCCTTCATGAAGCGGCTCCTCGTGTCCTTACTAAAGCAATTTCAACATTTTCAACAATAGGGCCCTACAATCTTTTTCTCTCTGTTTTTTTTTATTTTTCTAAAATATATATGCTGAATGAAGGCATTAAACATTTATTCATTTTTAATCAAGTGAAAATTAAACCCTTTTATTTTTTGGCAAACAAACAGAGGTTTACTGTCAAAATTAATACATGGAAGAAAAATTGTGTGAATATTCCTTTAAAAAAGTTTTAATAATAATTGTATTGGAATTGACAAATTCCATGGCATTCTGTGCAATAGAGTAAATTCTGTTTTTCTGAATGGACTCTGTGATTCCATCCGTGTTTTCACAGAAACCATATTGCCCTAGAAATGTAAGCAGACTTCAGAACAGCTCGTGTACCCTGTGCTTGATTTAATACGAATCAGTACTTGTAGTACCGACACAATTCAGTCAGTGCCCTTAAAGGGATAGTTCACCCAAAAATGAAAACTGTCATTAATTACTCACCTTCATGTTGTTCCAAACCCGTAAGACCTTCGCTCATCTTCTGAACACAAATTAAGATCTTTCTGATGAACTCCGAGAGCTCTCTGATAGACAGCAAGGATCCTAACACCATCAAGGCTCAGAAACATAGCAAGGAGATCGTTGTAATAATCCCTGTGACATTACGAAGCAACGAGAATAGTTTTTGTGCTCAAAGAAAACATTTGTCTCCTCCGCGTCACCCTATAGCACCATTTTGGAGAGTATCACAAACGTAACCAACGTATGCTGTTCTGTGTCACGCGGATACGCTGTTTACGTTGTTTACACTTTGATCTGAACGTAAACAATATTGTTTACATTTGTGATACTCTCCAAAATGGTGCTATAGGGAGGAGACGATTGTTGAATAAAGTGTTTTTGTTTTCTTTGAGCACAAAAAGTATTCTCGTTGCTTCGTAAGATCTTAATTTGTGTTCAGAAGATGAGCGAAGGTCTTACGGGTTTGGAACGACATGAAGGTGAGTAATTAATGACAGAGTTTTCATTTTTGTGTGAACTATCCCTTTAAAAGTACAGAATTCGGCACCCGCGCTGAGAGAGTAGGTGACTGCTGAAGGTTTTGGGCGCTCAGATCATGTGTTTGCATGTGTTGGTCTCCTCAGCTCCTCCGTGGGGTTCCTGCCTCCTCCAGGAGCGGAGCAGATGTCGTACCACCGCACCTCGCCACCCTGCGGCTCGCAACAGATGCCCTCCCAGCAGTGCTCAGGTACAAACCCATACGCATCTTCCTCTCCTCCTCCTCCTCCTCCTCTGCACTGCACTCAAACTGGGATGATGATGATATACACATCACAGTTTATCTCAAGCCGATGTTAAGCTGCTTTGACACGATCTGCATTGTTAAAAGCACTATACAGATAATATTGACTTGACTTGATGCGTATGGGACGATGGGAAATATCACAATATTAGCAGATGCAATACTGCATCAGTTGGTTTAATTTATTCACGATCAGAAATTAAGAGGCAAAGTCCTTACTGTTTAAAAAAAAAGTATATTCACTTAATCATGACACATTTCATCGTTAGTTAATAGTAACCTGCTTTCATTTGGAACTTAATCTCTAATCTTGAAACACTTGTTTATTTTATATTTTTTTAAAGTCTTTCTTTAGTAAAAATATCTTTATTAAAGTTATTTAACCTGTTAGGAGGACAACACTTTTTTTTTTTTTTCACTTTGAAATTTCATATTATGATTAAAAAAAACATTGTGACAAAAGCTTCAACGACTATTGTGAAAATTTGATACCATTACATACCTAATGCACTTACAGTTTAATAGGACTATACATAATTAGCCTATTAAATAGAGACTGAAACAAAATGATTTTAAAACGTGTGTACTTGCTTGTAAATGTCTCCTTATATCTCCTTATCAAGCTAAAACACATCATTTGAAAAATGGACATGCGCCCCTAAATTCTTCAGCTTAGGGCCAGATGTGCTCCTCGGGAGAAAGCCAAGCGGCAAGCTCTGCTTTTATATGTCTATAGTTTGGATTCATTTTTATTTCAGTGTTAGTTTATTTTAGTAAATCAAGTTCAAATTAAAATGAGAAATTTTGCCATGGCAACTAGCTAAATTATTATTATTATTTGTTTCAATTAACATTTATTTCAAGTAACATTTTTTAAATTAGTTAACTATAATGACTCTGGTTGAATGCTGGTTTAATAACCATATTAATGTTGCAAAATTAGTCTGTTATGAAACAGATTGGATTCAGCTATAAAAGAGAATAGTCTCAGTATTCATAATAAATCAGTGTAATATTTAGTTTTCTCATCGATGAGCGTTTCTTTAATTGGGTTGCAGACACGTTTATGAGCTGAGCTCTTTATGACGGTGCTGTCTGACACAGATCCTCATGCTTTCTTTAAGACGTCTGGAGAACACGAGCAGCGTAAAGTGACCTTCAGTCTCGTGCCGTTTCCTGCGAGGTGGAAAGGTGCTAATTGAAATGACACTCTCTGCTCCCAACAATCCCATTATTGAACAGATACGGCTGGTGATTAAAAAGTAATTCCTGTGCTGCTTTGTTCACGGTTATGGCTATCTCTTAAAGAAGGCCTTCACGGCTGCTGTAATTCTCATTTTCCATTGATGTGCTCTCCATTAACATCAACGGCTTTTCTCCGATCGCTCGTATTTAATAACTAATTAAAAGACGAGGCTAGAAGGGCTCCTCAAATACTCAAATTAGATTTCTGTTCCCCTTCTCAAGCGTCTTGTGGTTTAATTTGATTGGAGGATTAAGCAGCGAGAGAAAGGACGTCCTCTCAAAGCTGTTGTGGCTCTTCAGCTCTTGATATCAGTCTCCTGTCTCAGTCTAGTGTTTTGAGTTAATGTGCCGCTGTATATATAACCATTTCATCTGTTCAATCCCCAGAACTTCCCCACTTTTTATATATATATATATATATATGTGTGTGTGTGTGTGTGTGTGTATAATTGATATACTATTATAGTCTTTTTAATTTTTTCAAATATATTTTTTTCAGTTTTCACTTTTTGTTAATTTTTGTAATTTTGTTGTTGTTTTTTATTAATTATTTATTATTATGTCTGTATAAGTTATTTATTTTAGTTAATTTAGTTTGTTATTTTTGTTCTTCAAGTAAAACTGAACTAAAATGAGAAATGTTGCCTTGGCAACTAGCAGAAATCTTTTTTAATATTTAATTTTATTTAAGTTTTATTTTATTACAAGTCACAATTTTTTTGGTTGTTGTTGTTTTAGTTAACTAAAATAATGCTGCTTTGACCGTGGATTCATAATTTTCCTAACGTTCATTGTTATGGTTCTTACGAAGTGAAGGTGCCAGAATAAAAGACCTGGGCCTGTATTCACAAAACATTTGATCTCAGCACTAAGAGTTCTCCTAAAGAGCAGTAAAGGTTTTTAGCTAAGAGTTCTCTCTTAAAACCTGTTCTCAAAGCTGCTGAGACACACTTGTGCTGAGGAATAGAGAGAAGTCTTGAGCTCAGAGTAAAGGGGCGGGGTTTCCCTCGTTGCTCTGGATGATGTCAGCATGCTCATTAACTATGCACACAGTGATTGGCTGATAGTCTCCGTCAGAGGTTTATTCATAGAAATATTGTAGAGTGCGATATTATGTTGCCATATTCAAATAAAGATTTAAAAATAAAAATGGATCATGGGTAATGAAAACAAGGATATAATCAAAAGAAAACCTGGAGTTGGGATAACCTCCAAAACCAAAGGCGATACCTTTTTAAAAGCTCATTATCATCAAATGTTTCTGAAATATTTATGTTCTAAGGCCGGAAACAGCTATTTTAGGACAGTTTGTGGCTTGGTCTTAGTGACTTTCACAGATTTAGGAGATAGTTTTAGTGCTAAAACACTTTGTGAAATACTCTTAGAGCAAAAATTTAGGAATCTTACATTTAGGACTGAGACGCCCAGTATTTTAAAGATTTTCTCCTTAATTGGCGAGTTATGAGCTACTTATAGCCTGTTATGATTCTGATGTTGTAAATGGTCTTGAAGGCATTGGGGAAGTCGTGGCCTAATGGTTAGAGAGTTGGACTCGTAATCCAAAGGTTGTGGGTTCGAGTCTCGGGCCGGCAGGGATTGTAGGTGGGGGGAGTGAATGTCCAGCGCTCTCTCCACCCTCAATACCACGACTGAGGTGCCCTTGAGCAAGGCACCGAACCCCCAACTGCTCCCCGGGCGCTGCAGCATAAATGCTGCCCACTGCTCCGGGTGTGTGTTCACTGTGTGTGTGTGTTCACTGCTGTGTGTGTGTGTGTTCACGGTGTGTGTGTGTGTGTTCACGGTGTGTGTGTGTTCACTGCTGTGTGTGTGTGTGTGTGTTCACGGTGTGTGTGTGTTCACTGCTGTGTGTGTGTGTGTTCACGGTGTGTGTGTGTTCACTGCTGTGTGTGTGTGTGTTCACGGTGTGTGTGTGTGTGTGTGTGTGTTCACTGCTGTGTGTGTGTGTGTGTTCACGGTGTGTGTGTGTGTTCACTGCTGTGTGTGTGTGTGTGTGTGTGTGTGTGTGTGTGTGTTCACTGTGTGTGTGTGTGTGTGTGTGTGTGTGTGTGTGTGTGTGTGTGTGTGTGTGTGTGTGTTCACTGCTGTGTGTGTGTGCACGTTGGATGGGTTAAATGCAGAGCACGAATTCCGAGTATGGGTCACCATACTTGGCCGTATGTCACTTCACTTAATTGTGTGTGTGTGTGTGTGCAGGGGGAATGGTGATGATGCACCTGGCGTTACCTGCGTCCCAGCAGCCTCAGCCTCAGTCACAGCTGCAGTGGAAACACAACAAATACTACAGCTCACAGAGGCCCAGCGGCGTCTGCGGTCTGGAGCCGTCTCGAGTAAGAACGCACCACATTACACTCAATATTCAATCATTTTTCTACTTCAGTGTGAAACGCTGAAACCATTTGTTTTTGTGGCATATAACTCATGCACCTCAATATGCTCTTATGTAATCTTAAAAGTATAGTTCTCCCAAAAATGAAATGTGCTGTAAATGTGCTCATCCAGGCCATCCGAGATTAGGATGAGTTTGTTTCTTCATCAGATTTGGAGAAATGTGTCTCTGCATCCTAGGGCCGTCAGTAAAACCGGTTCTGTGATTAGTAGTAAATCTCCATCACCTGCTTTCAGATGGAGCTGCATTTACTACAAAGAGCCGTAGTTCACTGACAAGCTACGCAAAAAAAAAAAAAGATTGCAGATGATATAATCGCACGATAATGAAATCAAAGATATTGTTTGTGATAAAGATGCTTCTCAGTGAACTACGGCTGTGTAGTAAATGCAGCTCCATCTGAAAGCAGGTGAAATACCACATTTAATAACATGTTTTTACTCCAAACTCACTCAGTCGAGTGTTTGAAATAAATCCTGTGAGATGATGTGGTTCTTACACAGAATAAGGAACATATTTCATAGTATTCTACAGGCACTGCATTCTTATATACTTTATAATGAAAATCATAAGAACTCAGATAAATCATATATTGTCGTAGTCGTGTGTTTATTAGTCGTTGAATCAATGAAAGCAGTTAAATCTTCTGTTTATTCAGCTAGCGCTATAGGGATCTCCTGGGTTTCTTCTGAGTTTCTCTGTCCTTCAGATGAAGATTTACTACTGATCACAGAACCCTGCTTCACTGAGAGATGCGCATGACTATCACAGCTTTTGTGTTTTCATGAAATCATAATTGCGATTTATCGTGCAGCCCTATTTATCAGTGTCTCAGCAATGGATGCTCTGCAGTGAATGGGTGCCGTCAGAATGAGAGTCCAAACAGCTGATAAAAACATGTTGCACCTGGCGTGTTTTTATCAGCTGTGACACATTTCTCCAAACCTGATGAAGAAACACTCATCCTGATCTCAGATGATCTGAGGGTGAACATCATCTGGATGTTTATCTGTTTGTTCACAGAGCAGTCCTCAGCTGGGAAGCCCGTCCTCGTCTCCGGCCCAGTCTCCCACACCAACACACCTCACTAACGTGAAGAACTTCCGTCCCAGCCTCAACACTGTTCCCATCATGCCTCACTTCTCCAGATCCTTGGTTTCAGGACAAGGTGAGTCCTCTGGTCCTGTCTGGTGATTAATAAAGTGTTGAGGATGTTTTGAGGATCATCAGGTGTGTTGTTGTGTCAGGTGAGGTGCGCTTCCAGTACAGCCCTCAGATCCGCCCTCCGTTACTTCAAGCCCCGCCCACGCTGTCCAGTCAGGTCAGCCCACCAATCACAATCCAGATCACATTAACATGCTACTTCAGAATATTATAAAGCCATTATTGGCCACTTTAACTCACAGCAAATCTGCCAAAGTTTGAATGAATTATCAATATAAAATATAAATGTGACCTGTGCTGGCAAAATGAGTCACAATGAGCAAATTTTCACACAAAAAAAGACCTTCAAAATGATGTATGATTTGTTGGAATCAGACGAGAAATGCCGGAGCTACAGCTGTTTGAAATCGATGGAATCAGCAAAGTACATTTAGAGAACAACTGAAGTAAAGTTTTCTGAAGGTTTCAAAGCAAAACCACCAGCAACATTACATCTTTACCCCCACTTCTTTTCTTAATAATAATTACTAGATTAATAATCACTATATAGCTGTTTTTATTTCATCTTTGATGTTATAAGAAACGATGCAAAAAATCAACAAATATAAGAAAGAAACAAGTTTATTACCTACTCTTTTAATTTTACATCTGAACATAAGCATTCAAGAAAAACAAATAGTAAAATGTAAAAATTACTTTAGTGTGTTCATTAAAAATAAATAGATTATTAAAATTACAAAAGCAGTTCAATCAAGCAGCGAGTTAGATGTTAGATGAACAGTAAAGCGACAGACGGCCTGGATATTAACACACAGATCTTATAGATCGTTACACATCCGATGTTTCCCCCAAACGTTCACTTAAGATATAACAGATTATGCTTACATGAATACTTTAATATATGTAGCCTGCTGTAAATCTGTGTTTATGTGTAACGTCTTTGTGTGCGCGCTTCGGATGAGAATCAGAGGAGAAAAGGTACTCCTCTCAGAAAACATACTTTTAGATGTTAATTACTATGTGGAGCACTGGGACCGCTAGACGAGGGTTTAATGAAGTTATTTTTGTGAAAATCTCAAATTCAACCAAAATTTGAAATTTTACAAAATTCAAAATTAGCCCGTGTGCGTTCACACTCATTCTGCCAGCACAGGTCACAGATCAATAGAGTGTAAGTACATGTGAATGTAATGTGTGTTGATGCTCTGTAGGCTGCGGGGGGGATCCGGCCCACGGCTCGAGGCAGGAGGCTGACGAGGAAAGCGCTGTCTACAGATCTCAGTGTAGGTCACACAGGTAACCCTAGATCTGGCCTAGCTCCAGATCCTGCAGAGTTTCGCTCATCAAGCTCTTCACGATCACCAGAAAGCCACAAGCTGATGGACTCGTGAAGGCTGGAGCCAAACTCTGCAGGAAAGTGGACCAGAGTTGGCCGGTCCTGATGTAGAGACACACCTGAGAGAGGAGCCATGATGATGATGATGATCCTGCCTCTTCCTCCTCCTCAGGGTTCAGTGTTTTTTGTAAAATTGTTAGTATTTCATCTGTACATGATAAACAGAGTGTTTTAAAGCTGGCCTTGTGTTTGTTCAATATCTAGTTATTATTATTATTGGCCGGGTAACGTTGCTTTAAGTCATAATCATAATTCACTGGAGAAGAGTGAAATTCAGTTTACTAGAGGAGGACTAATATATCAGTATATCTATACTAATCTTATACTAATATATAAGTCCAATTTCTTGGTTAAAGTGTTTATTAGCTTTTTTTTGTGGAAGAAAATATTGTAATAGGATTATAGAATAAATGTATAGTATTTTTTACAGATTTATCTTGTTAAATTTAATCAATTTTCTAATTCAGTATTATGTAAATTAAATAAATTTATTACATGTATTATTTAAAATGCCCCTATTATGTATTTTGAAAATGAGCTTTCATGCAGTGTTTGAAGTGAATGAAAACATCCTGCAAAGTTCTGAAAGGGCTCCGTGTATAAAGCTATTCTCAAGAGTCACTCTGAGTCACTGAAACCAGTCGTTTTTAACACCAATCCCAAGCATTAGCATATTGCCCGCTCACTTGTTTGATTGTTTTTGATCGTTAAATATAGCGGTTTCCCCGGTAACGCTGTACACACAAACACTGCTTTAAATAAAATCGACCAATCAGCGCAGGTTAGCGTCACACAGGGGAGGGGCTTGGAAAAATGAATCATTGAGCAAATAAGGTTAAAATAAATGCATATTATAAGAAAATTAAAGTGTTTTTTGTCCTTGCATGCATGTCAACCTGCTGTTGGGGACTCCCAAAACCAAAATATGAACCTTTCATAACCCATAATAGGGGCACTTTAAATACATGTTAATAATTATATATAATCAGCTTGATATCAGCCTTAGGCCACCCTGCTGCTTTGGTCATTAAATACTCATATCAGTCGACCACTATCGTTTGCTTGTGTTGGTCCATGTTGTGATTGTTGCTCAAACGTCTGGTTCAGTCCAGCTTGAGACCCACAGATGATGCAACAAAAAGAAAAACACTGCATCTTAAGCAGATCCTCATGCCTCGGTCCAGGCTGTGTATCGGTGGATATGGTGTGTGTTGGGTTTGTTCTGAGTGTGCTGTGTCTCCTGCAGTGACCGGCCGTGTGCTGGAGGTCAGTCGGGTGGATTTGTCCTCATATTGTCCGGCTGTTATTCCTCAACACTCAGCCAACTCTTCTGGCAGACAGACTGAGCTCCAATCCCAACTCAACAGCTGACTGGAACATATCAACATACAGCCGAACTGTTCTTCTTTATTTTTATATCTCTGTTTATTGGTTCCTTCGTGTTCCACTTCAGATGGACTTCTTCCACATCTCTCACTTCCTCCACCAGCCGTCGTGTGCCTTCAGTCGGACGAACAAAAACTAGCGCCGTCTCGTGACAAACACAACCTGCTTTTTGTAAATAATTGATAGTTGAATTCAGTTGATTCTGTTTCCTCTGTGAAGCATATTTCTGGTTAATGTCTTTGTTATTAATTTAAGACATACGCACTGTCATGTTTTTAACGAGTTAATGAGTTGTTTGCTGTTTTCACACGTCATGTCATGTTCCTGTTCTGTTTGTTTGGGGGTCTTTTAATATTATATTCGTGCTGGGGAAATAAAAAGAGGAAAAAGAACAACAGTTTTGCACATTTATATGAACTCTCTATATAAATCAGTTTTTTCTTTTAGAAACGGAAGTCTGAAAGACTGTTCAGTGTTTACTGCTGCAAGTCCATTTTTATTTCAGTTTGAGAGCCAATAAATGTGTTTCCACCAAATGCTTTCTCAAGCACCGGCGCGCGGTGGTTTTTCTACATGTATAAACGCTCCTGCCTCCGTCATTCATCAGGCTTTATTTCTCAGCCAGGAGCCGATGGACACCGTCGTTCATCTCAATTCTGCTTTTATTGGCTCATTTGTCTGCTACATTAACCTGCCGTTCACCTCATCCGTCCAAACGCCCCGCAGCTCATCCAGATTCCTCTGTATTTTCCTCCTCCAGTAATTTGGCAGAAGAGAGCTCCCTTATTGAGCCGCGGGGAGCTGCAGCTGCTGGAATCTATGATGGACAGCTTCATCTTCATACGGAGGTCCGGTAAGGCTGTGAATTGGCGAGATTATTAACGTGTAATTAAATCAACATCTGGAGAGCTCAGCTCATAAAGGCTGGATCTCTCGGCGTCGAGCTTCTGTTTATTCAGCAGGAATTGATGTTTTATCAGAAAACCACCATCCAGTCCTTCTCTAAGACCAGAAAATAGAGCCTTTTCACTGACTGGGATGGTTTCCACAATCATTCACATTATATCGCAAGGTTTTAATATTTGCATTATTCCTTACATAATTTTTTTATTATTAAAATATTTTAATGTCAATTTCAGTGTTTTAGTATTATTCATATGCTATTATCATTTCTGTTAATATTTTAAGTTGGATTTTATTTTTATCATTTTTTAGTAGTTTTGTGGTTTTCATGTCCATAGAGTTTTTAATCTTTTGTTTTGTTTTAGTGTTTAATTTTAGTACTTGCACTTAATTGAAAATGGGAAATGAACTTTCTTACATTACCTTGGCAATGAATTAGAATTATTTATTTTTAATTCTCCTATTCCAACTGGAATTACATGAGATCATAGGGCAAAGAGAAAAGATGAGTCTGAATATGAATTAGTGAGGATCTAATGTCCAGAGGTTGGTTATGTGACGAATACATCTATATTTGAACAGAACATGATGCATAGGCTACTAAAACAAACAACGTCCAAGCAGCGTTTCAGTGACCAAAATACGAAGCCATTTTCATCAACCCTATCAAATAGAAATGACAAAATCCTATTTATATTTGAAATACATGTTTCATAAATACTGACTATACTCTCATTCACTATTATATTATCGCTGCAGCTCGTCATATTAATGTGTTTCACTAGTTAGCAGCTGAATATATATTTGTGTTGAATCATTGGAATGGAAATATTGATATTCTATTTCTAAACATCGTACTTTTTAATGTCATAAAACTAGCGATCCAAATCAAACCTATGCCCTTGAACTTCAGTTTGGCTTTGAACAGCATCTGCTGAAGCTAGTAGAGTTACGGATTGAAATCACTGTTAATACTCAGCTGTAAACATGACGCTTGCATTGTGTTTGAGCAGGATAACATGAGACACCCTTCATCTCAATGACCTGATCACCAGTCAAACGTATTTCAAATATAAATAGGATTTTGTCATTTGTATTTGATAGGGTTGATGAAAATGGCTTCGTATTTTGTATGAAAATACTTTAATGTTTTGTATTTTAGTAGTTTTAAAATACTGTACAATACTTTAAAAGTCTACATGATGACATGATAAAAGCGCGGCCTCTGATTGGTTCCTCAGTAGATTCGGTGTTTGGAGTTGGGTTAATACTCCTTCACAAGTTCTGTTGCTACTTTCATTTCTGGCCACATTTAAAATCAAAGCATATTGATCATTTCATAATTCTTGAAATACTAAAACTTCCAAATAGTTGTCCAATGATTGATAAATAAATATTTGATTGCTGAATATTGTACCCTAATTGAAGTAGTAGAATCATGACACATAATTTATTATTATATTTGATTAACAATCAAATGATTAATTAGTTAGAAACCAGTTGCTATGAATATGCAGTCAGTTGTGTTCTTATGAAGGACTTGTCTGTCATTGAGTCAGTGTTGCTGATGAGAAGTAGGCCCTTTGTTACAAACACCAAGAAAATAAATTAGGATACAATTAAGAGTCGTTCGAGAACTGTTACTTCAAAACTAACTTCATCTGGATCACAGTGGTATGTGAATATTAGTTGCATATGTCAGATTTATTGCATGAATATCAAACATTGTTTACTCAATCAGTAAAAGTCTTGTTTTAATATTTTCGAAAATACAGTCGTTTATTTTGATACATGGTGTGGCTTCTGTATTTATTCTGATACACTTCAAATTAATGTATTTGGTGTTTTATTTTAAAATACTCTCATATCTGTGCCCAACACTGGATATAAAACCGTGAACGAACCAAAGAGCCCGCAGTTCACTTTTATTTGACGAAAGAATCAAAACGCATTACATTTGACCTATATTGAGTAGCCTATAACTTACATGTATTAAATGATATTTTATTCATGTTTTTGCATGATTGCATGAATAGACATCAAAAAGGCTAAAACAATGAGATTTTTTCTTCTAAACTTTAAGGATGATTCTCAACTATGTTCTAAAATACATAACAAAATTATTTGATATACCATTGTTTTATGCAGTATGTCTACAAATTTCCATAAACTGGTTTTCCCATTAAACACAGTGTATCTATACTGTATCTAATTTGCATATTAATGTGTTGCTGTTGGGACAGCATGTTGAAAAAATTATTGTCATAATGGGAGTAATAATTGGCCAGATTTTCATAATAATATCTAATATTTCATAAAATAGATATATAATTTATTTTCCTATTCAATTGTTATGTCTCCCAAAATGCATCATAAACATGCTTTTATTCCTGGTGTCCTCCACAGAGCACATTTATGAAATGATATTCTGTCTCATAACAGGAAGCCATATTTGAATTTGAAAACCCATAACATTTTCCTGAGATGTTGCTTTATGACAAACAATTAGAAAATTATTCAGATTTAAATGACAATTACAAAATATAATCATATTTCCATCAGGATGTAAAATGTTTCACTAAATTAAATGTATCATCTTTAAAGACCGAGGAGAGAGAGTGGTGATGGTGAAACATCCAGTCATTTAGTATCTCTGTAAAGCCCTGAATGCGCTCTGTACAGGACCCCCAGACCTACAGCCGTGACGTGTGAGGTCTCAGAGGAACTCGCTGCAATAGAACACTACAGCGGCACAAGCTCCACAGCTGGGTCTCAGGAGGAGAAGAACGATGGCTTTACTGAAGGACCTGGCACTTCCTCTGGACTCTTGTATTGTTATGATTTCACAATGATGACAAGTGTTATTGTTTTTTCAAGCATTCAATAAAACATATATATATTTAAAATGTTCATTTGTTTCAACATTTTGTTAGTAAAACAAAAAATAAATACAATATTAAAATATAAACAATAGCATATATATATATTTTTTTAATAATCATTTGCACATTTTTGAACAATTCCATTTCATGCATTTTCTTATTAAATACACATTCTGAACAAGTATTAATTCAGGTGATGTGTGTACTGACACCTTTCAGCTCCTCTTTTTGTTTTCATTTAAAGGAAAATATGCGCCTTTTTATCATTTGAGTCACAGTTGCTAAAAGTTGGCAATAATTTTTCTAAAAAGCTAAATTTGTTGTTAGGCACTTCTGAAGAAAAGGATTCTAAGTGGACATGACAACACTGCTCAGTGACGCTGTCAGATGACGCTGTTGACGCGTTGCTATGGTGATGCGCCGCTCGAGCTCACGCGAGTCCTGCTGGCCGTCCAGCAGAAACCATCATCTTCGTCCTCTTCATCCTCCTCTTCCTCATCTTCATCACAGTGATGGATCAGTATGAGGTGCTCCGGCAGGTGGGTCAGGGCGCGTTCGGGCGCGCGCTGCTGGTCAAACACCGGCGCGGGGGCGCGCAGCTCTGCGTCATCAAAGAGATCAACCTGAGACAGGTGAGACATTCCTGAGACATTCAGACTAATTACTCTTCATCAGGCTGCAATAATGATCGGGACATGACTTTCAGTTTTTTTATCCGATACTTTTTTACTCAAGTAACTATTGAGACTATTACTTTTACTTGAGGACAGTGTTTGGGTACTTTACCCACCTCTGCACTGAATCTAGAACAGATGGACAGGTGCATCTCAATAAATTAGAATGTCGTGGATAAGTTCATTTATTTCAGTAATTCAACTCAAATTGTGAAACTCGTGTATTAAATAAATTCAGTGCACACAGACTGAAGGAGTTTAATTCTTTGGTTCTTTTATTTGTGATGATTTAGGCTCACATTAAACAAAAACCCACCAATTCAACAAATCTTAACAAATTAGAATACTTCATAAGACCAATAAAAAAACACATTTTTAGTGAATTGTTGGCCTTCTGGGAAGTATGTTCATTTACTGTATATGCATTCAATACTTGGTAGAGGCTCCTTTTGCTTTAATTACTGCATCAATGCGGCGTGGTATGAAGGTGGTCAGCCTGTGGCACTGCTCAGGTGTAATGGAAGCCCAGGTTGCTTTGATAGCGGCCTTCAGCTCATCTGCATTGTTGGGTCTGGTGTCTCTCATCTTCCTCTTGACAATACCTCATAGATTCTCTGTGGGGTTCAGGTCAGGCGAGTTTGCTGGCCAATCAAGCACAGTAACACCACGGTCATTGAACCAGCTTTTGGTACCTTTGGCAGTGTGGGCAGGTGCCGAGTCCTGCTGGAAAATGAAATCAGCATCTCCATAAAGCTTGTCAGCAGAAGGAAGCATAAAGCGCTCTAAAATCTCCTGGTAGATGGCTGCGTTGACTGTGGACTTCAGAAAACACAGTGGACCAACTCCAGCAGATGCCATGGCAGCCCAAATCATCTCTGACTGTGGAAACTTCACACTGGACTTCAAGCAACATGGATTCTGTGCTTCTCCACTCTTCCTCCAGACTCTGGGACCTTGATTTCCAAATGAAATGCAAAATTTACTTTCATCTGAAAAGAGGACTTTGGAGCACTGAGCAACAGTCCAGTTCTTTTTCTCCACAGCCCAGGTAAGATGCTTCTGATGTTGTCTCTGGTTCAGAAGTGGCTTGGTAGCTCTTTTCCTGAAGACGTCTGAGCGTGGAGACTCTTGATGCACTGACTCCAGCTTCAGTCCACTCCTTGTGAAGCTCTCTCAAGTGTTTGAATCAGCTTGGCTTGACAGTATTCTCAAGCTTGCGGTCATCCCTGTTGCTTGTGCACCTTTTCCTACCCAAATTCTTCCTTCCAGTCAACTTTGTATTTAATATGCTTTGATACAGCACTCTGTGAACAGCCACAGCTTTCAGTAATGACCCTCTGTGTCTTACCCTCTTTGTGGAGGGCGTCAATGTTCATCTTCTGGATCATTGCCAAGTCAGCAGTCTTCTCCATTATTGTGGTTTCAAGGAACAAGAGAGACCCTGAATTTATACTGTAGAGATGGCCATTAATTGAAACTCAAATGTAAATATTCAAATATTTTGAGAAACTGATTTTTGACTTTCATGAGCTGTAAGCTCTAATCATCAAAATTAAAACAAAATAACTTTTGAAATGTTTTACTTTACATGCAATGAATCTAAAATATATGAAAGTTTCACTTTTTGAAATAACTTACAAGAAAAAATAAACTTTTTCACAACATTCTAATTTATTGAGATGCACCTGTATATGCAACAAAAGCATGCATGTAGATACATAAAAAAAGTAGAACAAATCAACATTTTAGAATTCTATGAACAATTAAAAAATTAAGTGTTGTGTGTGTGCGTGCGTGTTTGTGTGTGCGTGTGTGTGTGTGTGTGTGTGTGTGGGCGCATCACTGATTTGTTGACTCCTCCCTCTTTTTGTGACAGGCATCAATGTATCTTGCTGCTAGTGAGATACAATCTTGTTTTTCACCTAATAAATACTGAAGTTGTGTTTTCTTGTTTAACATTTTGAAGTCAGGGTAAAGTGTTTCAAATTCTGGATCAAAAGCCTCTCTAATGTGTTGATAGTTAGGACAGCTGGTGAGGAAGTGTTGCTCTGTCTCCACTTCTCCATGAGTACAGTATGGACAGATGCGGCTCTCTCTGGGCAGCCAGTGCTGTCGATATCTGCCCGTCTCTATAGTCAGAGTATGACCGCTCAGTCTGTACCTCGTCATCTGTCTTCTTAGTTTACAGTCTTTCACTGTACTCAGATATTCTGCAGTTGTGGAATCTCTATTTAGGGCCAAATAACATTCAAGTTTACTTTGTTTTTCTGTTGTTTCTTTCCAATAGGTTAGATCATTTTCTTTTTGTGCTTTTATAATTTGGTTGGGCCGAATTCTGTGGCTGGATGTTTCAGTGTCCTGATGCTGGATGTTGTTAGTCATGTTAGTTTGTGTTTGCAGCTTCAGGACCATCTGAATCAGGGGACGTTTTTCAGGGTTCACTTCATGGGTTTTAAGGGCTTTAAAATTGTCATGAGTCCGGGCCCGGCAGTTCTTCCTGTCTCCACCAGAGGTCACCATCTCCCTTCCTCCCGGACTCATCTCCCGTAAACACATACACCTGTCACATGCACCCATATCACCCTGTAGCTCAAGACCGGTTGCCCACTGAAGCTAAGCAGGGTTGAGCTGGTCAGTACCTGGATGGGAGTCCTCCGGTGAAAACTAGGTTGCTGTTGGAAGAGGTGTTAGTGAGGCCAGCAGGGGGTGCTCACCCTGTGCTCTGTGTGGGTCCTAACGCCCAGTATACTGACGGGGACACTATACTGTCAAAAAGCACCGTCTTTCGGATGAGACGTTAAACCGAGGTCCTGACTCTCTGTGGTCATTAAAAATCCCAGGATGTCTTTCGAAAAGAGTAGAGGTGTGACCTCGGCATCCTGGCCAAATTTCCCATTGGTCTCTGACCATCATGGCCTCCTAATCATCCCCTTACACTGATTGGCTTCATCACTCTGTCTCCTCTCCACCAGTAAGCTGGTGTGTGGTGGGCGTTCTGGCGCACTATGGATGCTGCACACTGGTGGTGGATGAGGAGACACCACCCCTCACAATGTAGAGCTCTTTGAGTGCTTAGAAAAAGCAGAAAAGCGCTATATAAATGTAATGAATTATTATTTTTATTATTACATACACCTGTCACACTCATTACACCCGCAGCTGTTCCCCATTGCCCATCTCCCACCGCTCTGGCTGGGTTCATTATTTGTTAATTGTTATTTGATGTGTTTTGTATTTCTAGTGTTGGCTCTGGTCTGGGATACATGCACTTTGTTGCCGTTTGTATCCCAGTCCTTTTCTGTTTTGCTTTTTTGTGCCGTGTTGGCCTTTTTGTTTATTATTAAAAGCACCTCACCTGCATCTGGACCCTGACTACGTCTTTCCACGGCGCTCCTCTTAGCGTTCCGTGACAAAAATGATAAGAGTTGGGGTCGCTTATTTTTAAGTGTTTCCAGAATGTGATGGCTCGTTTCTCATGGTGCATTAGTAGAGGGTATTGGCCTAATTCTGCCCTGCATGCGTTGTTGGGTGTGCTCCTCTGTACTCCGAGGATGCTCTTACAGAACTCAGGGATTCAAGCGGATTTTTGTCCCATTTTTCAAATTGGTGATTTAGGAGAGGACCCCACACTTCACTGCCATATAATGCAATAGGTTCTATGACTGATTGGAATATTTTGAGCCAGATTCTAATTGGTATTTGAATTTGGATAGATTTTTTGATGGCGTAAAAGGCCCTTCTTGCTTTCTCTTTCAGTTCATTCACAGCCAAATGTAGTTTACCAGTTGCATTTATCTTCAGCCCGAGGTATGTGTAGTTTGTGGCATGTTCAATATTGGTCGTACCAAGGGTGAAATTGTGTCTCTTTCCCTGAAGTCTGGGTCTTTTCTGGAATGTTAGTACTGGTTTTGTTAGGAAATAGTCAGGGCCCAGGTCTGACAGAACTTGTGCAGGATGTCCAGGTTCTGCTGTAGACCCTCTTCTGTTGGAGACAGCAGAACCAGATCATCTGCAAACAGCAAGAACTTAATGTTGGAGTCATGTAGTGTGAGGCCAGGTGCTGCTGATTGTTCCAGGAGTTTTGCCAGTTCATTAATGTAGATATTGAAGAGGGTCGGTGATAGTGGACAGCCCTGCCTCACACCCCGCCCTTGAGTGAAGAACTCTGTTCGTTTATTTCCAATTTTATAATATTGTATGTTTTACCCCAAATCCCTGATTCTAGAAGTTTTGACAGCAGACCTTCATGCCAAACTGAATCAAAGGCCTTTTGGAAATCTACAAAGCAAATGAATATTTTGGTTTTGTTTTGGTTAATGTATTTGTGGATCAGGGTGTGTAGGGTGAAGATGTGGTCTGTTGTTCTATAATTTGGTAAGAATCCAATTTGACTTTTGCTGAGGACATTGTGCTCTGTAAGGAAGTGTACAAGTCTTGTGTCTCTCTCTCTCTCTCTCTCTCCATCACATGTCCAGCAGTTGTCCTCTCGGGATAAGGATGCCTCCAGAAAGGAAGTGACTCTGCTGTCCAAAATGAAACATCCAAACATTGTGGCGTTTTATAAATCATTTCACGGTCAGTTGCTGCATTAGTCTTCAGCAGTATTCCAGTGTGTGTGCACTCACTCTATCTCTGATATAGATTCATGTGTATGTGATGTTGTGTTTGTGTATGATATCCAGACAGGAATAACCTCTGCATCGTGATGGAATACTGTGACGCCGGCGATCTGATGCACAGAATCAGGACACAGAGAGGAAAACCCTTCACAGAGCAGCAGGTCAAACACACAAACTCTAGACTCTAGGACTCTAGCCGCTGCATTTTGGACTATCTGTAGCTTGTTTATTGAAGATGCAGGACAACCAGCTAGCAGTGCATTACAATAGTCCAGTCTAGAGGTCATGAATGCATGAACTAGCTTTTCTGCATCAGAAACAGGGAGCATGTTTCGAAGCTTGGCAATGTTTCTAAGATGGAAGAATGCTGTTTTTGTAACATGGGAAATATGATTTTCAAAAGACAAGTTGCTGTCTAATATAACACCCAAATTTGTACAGGAAGTAACAGTACATCCGTCTAGATACAAATTGTAAAGTTTACATCTTCCAGTTCAGAGGAAAAGTCTAAATTGTGAAATAAAACTTATCTTTTATCGACTTCCATAAAAATATTACTGTAAATCGTCTTAATGATAATGCATGATATTGCCATATGAAGGATTCTTACATAAATAGAGAGTTTAAAGAACTGCATTTTTTTTAAATGGAAATGATAATTATACACGTTAATTGTGTGTGCTGTAGTTTTAGATGGATGTAATGGTGACTGAAGGTGTTTTTCTCAGATGTAATTGTTTGAGTGTGTGTGTTTCAGATTGTGGACTGGTTTGTTCAGATCTGTCTGGGACTGAAGCACATTCACGACAGAAAGATCCTACACAGAGACATCAAAGCTCAGGTACGGCGAAACACGCGTGTGTTAAAGCGCCGTTAACCCCTAACCGTCTGATTCTGTCCATCATGTGCTCCAGAACATCTTCCTCGCTCAGGGAGGCCGGAAGGTCAAGCTGGGAGACTTTGGCATCGCCAGGATGCTAAACAGGTGAGAGTGATTGTGTTCATCTGATCGTCTGAGGTTTGTTCTGACGTTCTTCTGTCGTCTGTGTCGAGCAGCACCATGGAACTCGCCAGAACCTGCGTCGGGACGCCGTACTATCTGTCTCCAGAGATCTGTGAGAACCGACCGTACAACAACAAAACGTACGTTCCTCAGCTCTCCATCTGAGTCTTTCCCAAATCACAAACTAGTGTTATAAGAGAGTTACACTCTTAGAAATAAAGGTGCTTCACGATGCCATAGAAGAACCTTTTGTGTCTAAATGGTTCCATAAAGAATCTTTAACATCTGAAGAACCTTTCTGTTTCACAAAAGCTTCTTTGTGGCGAAAGAAGGTTCTTCAGATTATAAAAAGGTAAGAAAGAGATGAACCTTTGACTGAATGGTTCTTTGTGGAACAAAAAATTGTTCTTCTATGGCATCGCTGTGAAGAACCTTTTAAGCATCTTTACTTTTAAGAGTGTAATATCATATAGAAAAATATTCTGAATGTAAAAAATCAAATACTATCAAAGCAGTTGCATGTAGCTGAAAATCTTCCCTAGTGTTAGTCTTTCACTTTCATTACTATCTGTACAAAAGGGGAAAACTTAGGAATAATTTTGTACTGTAATGTAAACACGGAGCATGTAACATATACTGCAGTGAATTATAAACAGCAGAGTGTCATTCTTGTTTTGTGAAGAAATGTTTCAAAAGCAAACATTGTATAATGCTGTCTGTTCTTAGTGTTTTTAGGTTGTGGAGTTATGAGTGAGAAAGTGTGTTTGTTTGGTGAAATCCTTTGCTGGTGTTATGGAAGAATCACATTAATGAAGTGTTTTGGTCGTTTCCGTGCATTTGTGAAATGAATGTGTAATGAACTGTTGTGTCAAGTTGAAAGATGCTTAGAAAAACATGAGAAATGTGCTCTAGCGACTGATAAAAACTGTAGCATTCCTATTAAGTTATGAAAATGTTATTTCTGAATGTTTTTTTTAATGTATTGAGAATGTTTCTTCTTGGTTTGGCAAACGTTAAAGAAACAGTCCATTCTATCATTTAGACAACATTACGAGAATGTTCTATTGCCATTACAGAAGAACATTATTAAACAGAAGAACACTGTTCCTCTTAATATTAGGAGAACATATATCAAATATTAACAGTGTTATAAGAACATTCCTTAAATAAATTAACATTATACATTATAACATTATCTTGTCCTAACATTTACACAACCTTTAAAAAACGTTATGGGAACATTCCCTGTTAGCTGGGTCTGTAATTTAGGGCTCATTTCACATCCAGATAAAAGAATAAAAACGATATGCTTTCTCAAAACACCTGCTGGGTTCAGCTGATGTATTTTATCATTATAATGTCTTTGCTAGTTGCCGCTTAATCATTAAACACTGTTTTGACATTACAAAAAGAAAGAAGTCTTCCTAGGTGAGTTTGTCTTCTGTGTTACACACAAACTGTATGGATTGACATTTGACAATTTCACCATCTATGTCCTGTAGAGATATCTGGTCTCTGGGTTGCGTTCTCTATGAGCTCTGCACACTCAGACATCCAGTAAGTGAATCACACACACACACACACACACACACACACACAGTCCTTGTAATACCTGTGTCATACCCATGTTATTATACAAATTTATGTCCTCATTTGTCCTCAAAAACGCGCACACACACACACAGATTCAGATTGTGTGTGTCTCTGTGTGTGTGTGTGTGTGTATCTTCTGTAGTTTGAGGGCAGTAATCTGAAGCAGCTGGTTCTGAGGATCTGTAGGGGGCGCTATACTCCGGTGCCTCAGCGCTACAGCTCTGATCTGTGTCTGCTGCTCCAGCAGCTGTTCAAGGTCAGTCCACGAGACCGTCCATCTGTGAACTCACTGCTCAAACGCCCGATACTGCAGCAGCACATCAGCAAACACCTGGACACACAGGTACAGCGTCACAAACATCACGACAACCTACTCTCACAGCTCAGAGTTCTTTAAATGATTCTGTTCTGTCCCAGCTGTTGGAGGAAGAGTTCAGTCACACGGTCCTTCACAGACACACACCAGCAGCTCCGAAAGCCACAGACAACACAGGTGTGTGTGTGTGTGTGTGTACTTGTTTCTGCTACATTGTGTGTACCAAATGTCCCCCCACAATGATAGTAAAACCTGGTCCCCACGAGGGAAACAAATTATTAAAAATAGTAAATGATGTTTATCTGAAAGTGTAACAATGCAAGCAGGTTTTCTGTAAGGGGTAGGTTTAGGGTTAGGGAATAGAAAATATAGTTTGGTCAGTATAAAAGTAACAGAAGTCTATGGAAAGTCCCCACAATTCACAGAAACCTAACGTGTGAGTGTGTGTTATCTTTGTGTGTGTAGTGTGAATGTTATCTGGTTTATCTGGACTTTTCTGGAGTGGATCAGAGTAACATCGGGACTTTTTCCTGCAGATCATGTTTCCAGAGATCCAGCCTCATGTAAACCGGTCCTCAGACCTGCTGATAAACCGGCTCAGAGACCCGATCAGAGACGAGCAGGAGCAAAAGCCCCAGTGAGTCTCATCACAGAGCTCCATATTTCTGCTTTCATATTCATTTTAGTTCATTGCTGTGTGCTTTTGTCATTTTTACTAGTTTTAGTTTTTCCTAAATACATATAAAAAAACATTTATAGTCTTTATTTTTGTTTCAGTTTTAGTATTAGCACTTTCTATTCTAATTATATTTTATCTACTTGTTTTTTTTTTTATTAAAAAAAGTATAAAAATGCGATCCCGCACACTATCAGTACTTGCTAAATATTGAAGCGTATTATCACAAGCAATGCTTTGGTCCACTGACCTTCATCAGGTGTAAAATATTTATTTGAATGTGGCAATTAACATTTTTATTTTTCAAACTTAATTTGAATATGGCAACATAATATTGCGCTCTACAATATCTCTATGAATAGATCTCTGACAATGAGTAGGACCTGACACGTGTTGTCTAACCCCAATAGAGTTCAGAACGCTGATCCTAATGCATCTTTTTCATTATCAACATGGATATTAAAATCACCAGCAATTAGGACACTACCTCAGATAGAAAATCAGTAAATTCTTTAATAAAGTCTGTATGGTGCCCTGTGGCCTGTATACAGTAGCCAGTACAAACATCACAGGGGATTTATCACTAACACGTGTTTCTCTGAAGCACCATTACTTCAAAGGAGTTTTACTTAAAACATGTTTTCTGAGAAATACTGAGAATATTGCTATAAATTATAGCAACACCTCCCCCTTTACCTTTTGGACGCCGCTCATGTTTGTAACAGTAATCTTGGGGGGTAGACTCGTTTAAAATAATGTATTCATCTGGTTTTAGCCAGGTTTCTGTCAAACAAAGCACATCCAGTTTATGATCAGTGATCATATCATTTACAAAACGTGCTTTCATAGAAAGGGATCTAATATTCAGTAAACCAAGCTTTATCATTTGTTTATCTGTATTATATCATGTACATTATTTATTTTTTGAACATCAGTTAAATTGTTACTCATAAATTGGTTTGGATGTTTTCTGTTTTCTAGTTCGAGGAACAGTCACAGTCTCTATAGTGTGATATCTAGGTGAACGGTTCTCATGTGCTGAGAATTAACTGAGCACTTACATTATTGCTCTTTTGTTGGTTTTGATTGCTTCTGTTGTCCTCATTTGTAAGTCATTTTGGATAAAGACGTCTGCAAAAAGACTAAATGTAAATGTAGCATTTAGTTAAAGTTAAACTAAATGAAAATGAGAAATGTTACAGTGGCAACTAACTGAAATAAAATTCATTTTTATATTTTATTTTATTTCAGTTTACATTATTTTATTTCAAGTATCAAAAATGTTTTTCTTTATGATTTTAGCTTTATATAACTATAAGAACCCTGAATTTTGATAGCACTGTGAGTCATGTGACAGGGCATTATAATAATAAATTCAATTCAATTCAATCAAAATAAGTGAAAATGCACTCTCAGTCCAGTTACGACCACAGTATTACTGATTCTACACTGAAATGATGAATAAATATGATTGCTTTAATCTCTCAGCACATAAAGCCTGATGTTCCGGTTGGACACAAGCGGCGGTGGATGTGTCCGGTTGAGCCGCTGCAGGATCCGGATCATGACGAACACAGACCCGCTGCTCTGGAGCCGTACAGACTGTGAGAAACTACACCGTCTTACTTCATGATCCGCTCTCATCTATTCATCAACAATGTTATTCTAGAGATCAGAATACAACCCGAATTCCAGAAATGTTGTGACGTTTTTTAAATTTGAATAAAATGAAAACTAAAAGACTTTCGAATCACATGAGCCAATATTTTATTCACAATAGAACATAGAGAACACAACAAATGTTTAAACTGAGAAAACTGACACTTTTATCCACTAAATGAGCTCATTTCAAATGTGATGCCTGCTGGCACGGGGGCAACAAAGGGCTGAAAAAGCAATACAATTTTGAAACGATTCAGCTGAGAAAACATCTAGCAACTAATTAAGTTAATTGACATCAGGTCTGTAACATGATTAGCTGTAAAAGGGATGTCTTAGAGAGGCAGAGTCTTTCAGAAGTAAAGATGGGCAGAGGCTCTCCAATCTGTGAAAGAGTGCGTAAAAAGATTGTGGAATACTTTAAAAACAACATTCCTCAACGTCAAATTGCAAAGGCTTTGCAAATCTCATCATCTGCAGTGCATAACATCTTCAAAAGATTCAGAGAAACTGGAGAAATCTCTGTGCGTAAGGGACAAGGCCGCAGACCTTTGTTGGATGCCCATGGTCTTCAGGCCCTCAGACGACACTGCATCACTCATCAGCATGATTCTGTCATTGACATTACTAAATGGGCCCAGGAATACTTCCAGAAACCACTGTTGGTGGTTGCCGTGCCACCTGCAGATGCTAACTAAAGCTCTATCATGCAAAAAGGAAGCCATAAGTGA
>NC_136739.1:33122699-33130199 GCF_936440315.1 Barbus barbus | reverse complement strand
CTGAATGCTCTGGAGAACATGGATGTGATGACGGAGAGCAGCATCAGTCTCGCTCAGACCGGTGACAAACACACACACAAACCTGATGCTATGAAACGGAACAAACGTATAAAAAACTTTGCATATGTGTTTTATGTTGAGTGTCATATTTGATCCATCAGGCTTTTATGGCTCATATAGTCTGATATAGTGAGAATCTTAAGGGAAAAAAGCTCAATTTTATTCAGAAACTCAAACTGTGTAAAAATATCAAATTATGCTTATATTTGTATGATGGACTTCTGCTGCTTGTGATTAAATCAATGAGATGTTTATAACAGTGCAGCAGATACTGACAGTAAATGATCTAGATATCAGACTATATCTCCAGTAATGTGTATCTCCAGTAAAATATTCTTCAAAATATCCCCGAGACTGATTCTAAAGTAGAATCTTCTGAATAGACTGCTGAGAGCAAGTTAATGTGCCTCAATTTGATCATTTCAGTGCATCTTTGCCAGAGAGAGGCGTAATCTATGCACTTGTTTTGATAGAGGAAAACATGATATATATTCACTGAAAATGGGTCAAATTTAAGAAAATCATTTGTGGGACCGCATTGAGATCCTAATATCTCTAGAACCAAAGCATATATTGCCAAAAAAATAGGATACCAAACAAGTTTAAGAACCAAAATCTAGAAGGATATTAAGATATCTTTAACACTTCTTGAGTCACAGGCTTGTAAACTTTGGGGAAAACACACAAAAAAGTGCTTTTTTCCTATTTTTGAACTGTCACTGTTGTCATATGATGCAGCAAAGATGATTAAAGTCAACAGATTTCTCTAATAGAGCTATCAATCTCTGTGTAAAAATAACATTATGATGCTGCCATCTTTCTGAAGTCATTTTTATCCTCCTGTAATTTGGCTCTGAATCTCAGCTGAAAATTGTCATTTTGAGCCATCTCTACAAAATAGTGCATTACTCAGGAAATATTCATCCATGACATTTAATGTTTTGGCTTTCTTCAGAAAAAATATGAATACATTTTTTTAGCTGGTATAGCTTTATACTTTCACTATTAAATTTACAACATGAACACTGTTATGTTCCTGTTCGTTAACTGTAGTTTCAGAGGAGCAGGAAGAGGACATCAGGAAGCACTGGACCAATCGTCTGCCAGAGACGCTTCTGAACGCTCTCGCTCAGGCAGACATCATGGACAGCAGCACAGGTACACACACACACACACACACACACACACACACACACACAGCAGTGAACACACACACACACACAGCAGTGAACACACACACACACACAGCAGTGAACACACACCCGGAGCAGTGGGCAGCCATTTATGCTGCGGCGCCCGGGAGCAGTGAAGTGATTGGTATCAGTTTGTGTTTCTCTCAGAGACGCTGATGTCATCAGAGGAGAAGCATCTCACCGAGCAAGAGTGTGATGAAGATGATGAAGATGTGGATGAGGAGCGTCTGGAGCCTCGCTCAGATGATGAAGACACGTGAGTGAGACGCACTGAGACAGAGACGAGATGTCTGAGAGACACTGAGACTGACGTCTGCTTCCCTTCTCCTCAGGAACTTTGAGGAGTCTGAGGATGAGCTGCGGGAGGAGCTGAGCGACTCCATGAGGAACCTCCTCACCTCACAGGAGCTTCAGGAGGAGGAGCAGACGGAAACACAGGAGGAAGTCAACATCAGATCAGAGGAAGTGTGTGAGGAACCGTCATTCACTGCTCATGATGAGTCTGAGAAAAACACTGCAGTTTGATCCTGCTTTATGCTTTTCATTCTCTTCATTATTTCTGTGATCTGCAGCTGTATCTTCAGCATCATTACTCCAGTCTTCAGTGTCACATGATCTTCAGAAATCATAATAATGTACTGATTTACTGCTCAACAAACATTTCTGATTATTATCAATGTTGAACACAGTTGTGCTGCTCAATATTTTTGTGGAAACTGTGATATATTTTATTTTTCAGGATTCACAGATGAATAGAAAGTTCAAAAGAACAGCATTTATTTGAAACAGAAATCTTTTGCAACATTATAAATGTATTTACTGTCACTTTTGATCAATTTAATGCATTCTTAATGAATAAAAGTATTCTTTCTTTTTTTTATCAAGTTTAAAATTCATCTTTACGTCAGGGAATAAATTACAATAGAAATGTATTTTATGTAATAATATTTTACAATAACTGCAGTCTCTGTCAACAGAAGAAATTTCTTAAAAGAGTTTTTTGACCCTTTTGGTCATTTGTGTTAAATGTGCTCAGCTTGACTTTCTTTCTGTAGTATTTTAGTGTTCAGAGAGATGTTTTATCTGAGGAACTGAGTGGGTTTACAGTGCTTTTCAGCTGCTTACACACATTTTCAAAACTGTGCCTCTTTTTTTCCAAACTTTACACACAAATCCATGAATTGATCACAAAATACAAAACACCTCACATCTCAATGAAGCGCTGCATTCAAAATATCACAAATATCTCAAAAGCAAACATTTGCAAACACCTTTGCCGTAATATTAATTCCTGTTAGATTTGTGTGTTTCATAGAGAACTGTGTGTTGTGTTTTGCAGAAAGTGTTTTATGAAATTGAAACCTGAGTCAAAGGCTGATAATTAGTGTCTGGTTTTGTAGGTTTGGTGCGTGCTTCTGCTGTTTGAGCGTCAGCTTTCAGAAACTGTGTAAGTATAGGTTTTGTGTGGAAGCAGTTGAGAAAAACTCATTTCTTGAGGATTCATTTCTTCATACACTTTGATTTAGTGGAAATGTTCATTCACGTCATCACTCATAAATGTTCTCTGAATGTCTCCATTTGTCCTTTTTCATATATTATAATTGTAAAACATCTGTGGGATTTTTTTCCTGTGTATGACTTGTAATATTATAAATGAAAATGATTAAATATGATTCTTGTTCATTTTTGTGAAAAAAGTGCCTTGATTATTTGAACAGGATTTGACTGTATTTTACATCAAACATTTTGAATCTGAATTTGAAACAGATTTTCTTGTATTTTTCTGTAAAGTTGCTGTGGCAGTTTCTAGTATTGCATAAAGCACTATATTGACTTTTATTTGATTGACTATTTGCACACCATCAAAATGATGAAAAATATAATAGGAAAAGTTTATTTATAATATACAGCAGAGGACATTTCATGCGAGCAGGACAGTATTTGGCCTTCAAAACAGTTCAAATGAAAGAAGTATTTTACACGATTTGTCCATTTTTCTGTAGAAGTGTTTTAAGAGAAGTGTAAACGCTGCAGAAGAATAAAGCTGCTCTTGTCTGATCAAACGCTGATGATGTTGGTTTGATTCCTGAATCTGTGGAGACACGCAGGAGAACAGCAGCAGAACATGACAGGGACGAACGGAAGCCCAAACACACCGTGAACGGGACGGATGAGCTTGAGACCCGTGCCGAACATGAGACCTGTACAGGCATCACACACACCAGCACTGAAAACACACACACACACATGTAAACATCACACACTATACTCTGTATTTAAGACTTCATCACTTTATCAACCCTCTTCCAACAGCTCAGACAAGAACAGTCATATTTCTAAAGTGTGTGTGTGTGTGTGTGTGTGTGTGTGTGTGTGTGTGTGTGTGTGTGTGTGTGTGTGTGTGTGTGTGTGTGTGTGTGTGAAAATACCTACAAAATATTATTTAAAGCTATTTTGTGTTAAATGAGAAAATATCAAGTAGACATTACAAATTGTAGCTTTAGAAAGAAATATTTTACTTAAACATAAAATTAATTTAAGGGAAGTCGTGGCCTAATGGTTAGAGAGTCGGACTCGTAATCCAAAGGTTGTGGGTTCGAGTCTCGGGCCGGCAGGGATTGTAGGTGGGGGGAGTGAATGTCCAGCGCTCTCTCCACCCTCAATACCACGACTGAGGTGCCCTTGAGCAAGACACCAAACCCCCAACTGCTCCCCGGACGCTGCAGTATAAATGCCCACTGCTCCGGGTGTGTGTTCACGGTGTGTGTGTGTTCACTGCTGTGTGTGTGTGTGTGTGTGTGTGTGCGCATTTGTTCACTACTCACTGCTGTGTGTGTGCACTTGGATGGGTTAAACGCAGAGCACCAATTTCAAGTATGGGTCACCATACTTGACAATACGTCACGACTTAATTACACAAACATTTAAGCTACAGCGGCCTTTATGGAGCATAAAAGATGATAATTTGAGAAACATCTCAGTACTGTTTGTTCATACAATGAAAGTCATTGGTAACTAAAACAGCTTAGTTATCAACAATCTTCAGAAGACCTTCTTTTATGTTCCACAAAAGAAATGTTTGAAAGGGCATGAGGCTGAGCAAATGATGGCAGAATTTACATTTTTTGGGTGAACTATCCCTTTAATGTTTTTATTTTTATTATTATATTATTATTATTAATGAAATGACACTCTGTGTGTGTGTGTGTGTGTGTGAGTGTGAGTGTGTGCGTGTGTGTGTGAGAGAGTGTGCATGTTTATGTGGTTTATGAGGACACAAATGTGTATAATGACATGGGTATGACAGAGGTATTACAATATGAAGGTGGTTTATGAGGACACTGCCTATGTCCCCGTAATTCAAAAGGCTGTTTTTTTGAAAATCTAAAAATGCACAAAGTCTCCTGTGAGGGCTAAGTTTAGGTGTAGGGTTGGTGTAGGGCAATAGCACACACAGTTTGTTCAGTATAAAAACCATTACGCCTATGGAGAGTCCCCATAAACCACAAAAACCAATGTGTGTGTGTGTGTGTGTGTGTGTGTGTGTGTGTGTGAGAGAGAGAGAGAGAGAGAGAGAGAGAGAGAGTTTTACCTGTTAAGGAGGATCCGTGCAGCAGGTGGCAGGTGTGTGTAGCGCTGCTGTGCGAGTGTGTGTGTGAGTGTGTGTGTGGCCGTGTGCAGCAGTGTCTGAGGAGAGTTGCAGCTGTTCTCGCTCCACAGTAACGCGTGTGTGTAATTCCCAGACATCCTGAGCTCCGACACAGACACACGGAGCAGACCGGCGGGGAGAGCCACCAACTGATTCCCTTCAACGTTCAGAGACCTCAGAGACCTGAACACACACACACACACACAACACAGAAGGACGATATCATTGGAATAAATTTCAGAGTGATTTTTTCCATCTAATAAACTATAAAAACTGACAGCCAATCAGAATCCACCCTGCTTTACAGTTTTTCTCGAATTGCTAACACACAATTTATGAAACAATCCACTATTTCCTCACAACTATAAACACAATCTTAAAACTACACACCAACTTGTGCACACTTCAAACTTCCAGGTCAAAGTCAAACATTCAGAAACACATTCTCTTTTGTCAGACTCAAGCTTTGGCCTCAGATGATAGACAAACCTGTCAGACACTCAGAATACTGCACTACCTAGAGAACACTAGTGAGATCAGTTCAAAACACTGCAACAAAAACCTGCTTTTGGGAATCAGGGATCCTTTTGCTAGTCGATGTCTGTTACAGTCTGCAGCATAAACAGAGCGCTGCAGATACAGTCAAATTCAGCAATAAACTTTAAGAAAAGTTTACTTTCAGTACACTACTGTAAAGATATCTTACAGTAAATGAAAAGCACTAGAAGAGAAAAGTGCAAAAACCAAACAACAGAATATACAGTAAACACACATTAGAATATACTGTTGGTTATTGTAAAAAAATAAATAAACAGCATCCTCCGCCAAGTTGCATTACAGTATTGGTAATAATATCCTTATTTGTTATACTATAACAGTTTCTTAGTCTCCTGACAAAAGACTTTCTCTGCCTCTCTAAACCAGAGGTCCCCAACCACCGGGTCGCGACCCACTACCAGGTCTCGAGAAAGTTCTGGAGAAAATGTGTGTAGATATGATGCTCTGTTATTTATTGTGCATAAATGATTTTTCTAATTATTCTGTATTTTCTTTGTATGCGATTGATATCGAGCAGCAATTTGATGATTTCATGTTAAATTAGTAAATAAAAGATTGCTCTGATCTGTCATATAAGCTATTAGGGCTTAAACGGATCGCAGTTGATCCTTCATATACGGACCAGGTCCAGACCCCATGTTCCGCGTGTGTCGGACCAGGTTCTGTGGAGGAAGAGACAGGGGAGTGGTAAGATTTCAAGAGTGATACGTGAAAGGTGGAGTTAATTCTGTATCGAGGAGGTAATTGCAGTTGGAAGGTGACCGGGTTGATTTGTCTCAGGATGGCGAAGGGGCCAACACATCTGGGACTGAGCTTTTTGCAGGGCAGGCGCATCTGGATGTCTCTTGTTGACAGCCAGACCTTCTGTCCCGGCTGGTACTGTGGGGCTTCGGACCTGCGAAGGTCTGCTGTCATTTTGCGCCTGCGAACTGCACGTTGGAGCTAATGGTGAGCATCATCCCAGACCCTCTCGCTCTCTCGGAACCAGTAGTCGACTGCAGGTACCTCCGATGGTTCCCCCGACCAGGGGAATAGAGGTGGCTGGTAACCAAGTACGCACTGGAAGGGGGTGAGTCCAGTAGAAGCTTGACGCAGGGAATTCTGGGCGTACTTGGCCCAGCCAATGAACTGGTTCCAAGAGTCCTGGTGGCTATGGCAGAAGGTTCGTAGGAAGCGACCGATTTCCTGGATTTTCCTTCTCCGTCTGAGGATGATAGCCTGAAGATAGACTTATGGTCACACCTAGGAGTTTAAAGAAGCCTTTCCATACTCTGGAGATGAATTGTGGGCCTCGATCAGACACAATGTCTTCTGGAATGCCGTAGTATCTGAAGACAAAGTTAAATAATAGTTCTGCCATCTCCATGGCTGTGGGTAGACCTCTGAGGGTAAGAAGTCGACAGGATTTAGAGAATCGATCCACAATGACCAATATACATGTGTTACCGTCTGAAGCTGGCAGGTCTGTGATGAAGTCTACCCCCAGGTGTGATCATGGACGGTTGGGAACGGGCAGCAGGAGGAGTTTGCCTGCTGGTAAATGGCCCTGGACGAACCTTCTCACATCCCTGGCCATGTTGGGCCACCAGTGGCGATCTTTCAGCAGCGAGAGGGTGCTGTTGGTCCCTGGGTGGCCAGTGCCCAGAGATGTGTGAACAGAGTGGATGATAGGAGTACGTTGTGTTCGGGAGACGTATTGTACACCTGGTGGACAGCCCGGCGGAGTGGCTGTGGAGGCATTGTCGGAGGTACCTGGCTCAGGATTCCACTGGATAGGACAAACGATGATTTTTTCTGGAATGATAGGTTCTGGTCTTTCCTCATTTTCCCCAGGAGCATAGAGGCAGGATAAGGCATCTGCCTTTACATTCCTGGGCCCTGGGCGATACGTGATTGAGAAATTGAATCGGGTAAAGAAGAGCGCCCAGCGAGTGGGTTAAGCCGTTTGGCATCACGCAGATACTGCAGATTTTTATGATCTGTGAGGACTGTAAAGGGGTGTTGTGCACCCTCCAACCAATGCCTCCACTCTTCGAGGGC
>NC_136739.1:33102699-33117699 GCF_936440315.1 Barbus barbus | reverse complement strand
GTTTGTGATATTTTGAATGCAGTGCTTCATTTTGCAAGAGATGCGAGGTGTTTTGTGTGCAATTCTTGGATTTCTGTGTAAAGTTAAAAAAAAGAGAGGCAAAGTTTTGAAATGTGTGTAAGCAGCTGAAAAATGTTGCCACCATATTTCAATATCCATTTAAAAATGAACATTTATATTCAGTTTTTGTCATTATTTATGCAAAGCTGAACGAAACATTTATTTCTTCTGCTACTTTTTCAGTGCTGTAAATAATCTCTCAGCCAGAATAATTTAATAATAAATTGGCACATCATGCAATTAATTTGATTAAAAATGTTAATTGCTTGACCACCCTAATGAAAATAATTGATAAAAGTATTAAGCCACTGTAAGTAGCTTCACACTGCGTCTGAGAACAGCCGTTTACCGCAGTGAAAGTATGGTAATGCTTTTAATGGCAATAAACAGTTACATTTATTAGTATTAATGACTAAAGTAATGATGCTGATGTTTTGATTTACACCAGTAAACGGTTTAAAGTCAGTTGTTTTATGTGTGCACATACTGTTACTCATTTCTCCTCTATTTATGAACGTAAACACCAAACCGAAGCCAATAATGACCCAAGACCTCATTTCATCGAACAAAACACAATTACAGATGCGATCGCAAACAGTTCCTTAAACTGTGAATAAAATAAGTGAGGTAAAATGAGAAGTGCACATCCTCTAATTCCTCTTTTCATCAGAATGTTTCATTTCCTAAAGATATAAAGCTCTCTGTGTGGATGCAGAAGATCTGCTGTCACATGCACTGAAGACACGAGAACACAGGCTTCCTTCAGTGGGACGAGGAACTGCAGTCTGGCTTTACACTGATCACAAACACACATGTATGAGTCTGTGAGGCGTTTGATGGAGTTTCTCTTGCTGACACACACATCAAGATTTCTTTAAAAAACAATCATGAACTAAACTGGTTTTGAGGAGTTGTCCAGTGAGGAGTATTGCATCATACGATCTATGGTTTTGAAGTAATGGCACCATAACATCATATCTAATGAGCTCGAACAACTTCAGCTGAGCTTTATTTGTATCTGTTCATATTCTTTAATGGACCTAAGCTAACTTTAATGGACTCCTAGTGCAAACAAAAATCTCACTGGATTACAATTAATTGCAAAATCAATGTTTGGAAATATAAATGTCTCAGTTACGTACGTAACCCTTGTTCCCTGATGGAGACGTTATGTCATGATGACACGGGGTTTACTTGGGAGCCCCAATCATCTCTGATTTTAAGAGAAAACACCAATTCAATTAGGCTAGTGGATTTTGCATGCTGAGCCACTCTCCATGCATACGGGTGTAAAGAGGTGACAGGTGCTTCCACTCATCAGGTTTTACGCTGAGGAGCCGAGAACTTGTACCTGGCAACCAGCGATGGTCCGAGGTTGTGGCATGGGGACATAACATCTCCGTTCCCTCCATCAGGGAACAAGGGTAACGTATGTAACTGAGATGTTCTCTATCGGTCGGTCACTACGAGTTTTGTGACTCAACATAGGGGGTCCATGGAAAGCGCCACAGATGCACATTTCCATTCCAGTAGTCAGCGCCGAACAACAGGCAAATAAAATATAAATTGAGGTTTCAGAAGTGATTCAGTCAAGATCAGTGAGGGATTTACTTTTCTTTTGTTCTTTGATTAACATTAATGACTGGCTGCAGCGACTGCTGTCAATGCACGGATCCAATACACCCTCTTTACGTTCACTTAAGACATAACCCATTATATTTATGGGATATTTGGATATAATTTTGTGTGTATTTGTCCATTCAAATGTGTAAGAATGCAAGAAAGAGAGCTCAGTCCGTGTCCGGATCAGATGGTGGATCGGTGCCGGGAGATGATGTATGTGGTCCTGATCGTCGGCGGAGGCCGGACACCTGGATGAGCCCCGGGGACATATCCCCAGTGAAGACCTCGACTTAAATACAATAACTAAAAATATAATAAAAGACCTAACTACATAATACTATTATTGTTAGAAATTACAACAATATAAAATAGAAATATAATACATTTATACATTAAAAATTTTAATAAAAAAAATAAGTAAACAATAAATAAACAATAATCTCCTGGTCAGAGGAGAACTGGCCCCCGACTGAGTCTGGTTTCTCCCAAGGTTGTTTTCTCCATTCTGTCTCAGAGAGAGTTTTGGTTCCTTGCTGCTGTCTCCTCTGGTTTGCTCAGTTGGGGACACTTAATTTCTAGTGATTATCGTCAATTTGATTTCACAGACACTATTTAAACTAAACTGAGCTAGACAATGACATCACTGAACTCAATAATGAAATGTCTTTAACTGAAAATTGAGTGTTAGGGGAAGTCGTGGCCTAATGGTTAGAGAGTCGGACTCGTAATCCAAAGGTTGTGGGTTCGAGTCTCGGGCCGGCAGGGATTGTAGGTGGGGGGAGGGAATGTCCAGCACTCTCTCCACCCTCAATACCACGACTGAGGTGCCCTTGAGCAAGACACCGAACCCCCAACTGCTCCCCGGGCGCCGCAGCATGGCTGCCCACTGCTCCGGGTGTGTGTTCACGGTGTGTGTGTGTTCACTGCTGTGTGTGTGTGTGTGTGTGTGTGTGTGTGTGTTCACTGCTGTGTGTGTGTTCACTGCTGTGTGTGTGTGTGTGTGTGTGTGTGTTCACTGCTGTGTGTGTGTGTGTGTGTGTGTGTTCACTGCTGTGTGTGTGTGTGTTCACTGTTGTGTGTGTGTGTGTGTGTGTGTGTTCACTGCTGTGTGTGTGTGTGTGTGTGTGTTCACTGCTGTGTGTGTGTGTGTGTGTGTGTGTTCACTGCTGTGTGTGTGTGTGTGTGTGTGTGTGTGTTCACTGCTGTGTGTGTGTGTGTGTGTGTGTGTGTGTGTTCACTGCTGTGTGTGTGTTCACTGTTGTGTGTGTGTGTGTGTGTGTGTGTGTTCACTGCTGTGTGTGTGTGTGTGTGTGTGTGTGTGTGTGTTCACTGCTGTGTGTGTTCACGGTGTGTGTGTGTGTGTGTTCACTGTTGTGTGTGTGTGTTCACTGCTGTGTGTGTGTGTGTGTGTGTGTGTGTGTGTTCACTGCTGTGTGTGTGTGTGTGTGTTCACTGCTGTGTGTGTGTGTGTGTGTGTGTTCACTGCTGTGTGTGTGTGTGTGTGTGTGTGTGTGTTCACTGCTGTGTGTGTGTTCACTGTTGTGTGTGTGTGTGTGTGTGTGTGTGTGTTCACTGCTGTGTGTGTGTGTGTGTGTGTGTGTGTGTGTGTTCACTGCTGTGTGTGTTCACGGTGTGTGTGTGTGTGTGTTCACTGCTGTGTGTGTGTGTTCACTGCTGTGTGTGTGTGTGTGTGTGTGTGTGTGTGTGTTCACTGCTGTGTGTGTGTGTGTGTGTGTGTGTGTTCACTGCTGTGTGTGTGTGTGTGTGTTCACTGCTGTGTGTGTGTGTGTGTGTTCACTGCTGTGTGTGTGTGTGTGTTCACTGCTGTGGGTGTGTGTGTGTGTTCACTGCTGTGTGTGTGTGTGTGTGTGTGTGTGTGTGCACGTTGGAGGTTAAATGCAGAGCACGAATTCAGAGTATGGGTCACCACACTTGGTCGTATGTCACTTCACTTCACTTAATCTTATTACTATACATTACTGACACTCTATCCTCTAATTTGATAGGTATGAAAGGTACAAAACAGATTTCAGTACTTCAGTAGGTTAATTATATTTATTATAACATTATTATCAGTTAATGATATTACGGTATTTAACTGTAAATTTAAGTTAAAACCGTAAAAACCTACAATGTTGCTAGCATATTTTTTATGGTAAAATTCTGGCAACCACAGCTGCCGGTTTTTACCGTAAATTTTACAAATGTTTTTTTACAGTGCGAGTAAACCCCATACGTCGTCACGACATAACTTGTGTGTGTATATATATATATATATATATTTATTTATTTAAAATGAATAAATACTGTAAAAATGAGTTAAGATATCAAGTCAGAAAAATAATCTGGTTTCCTTTGAATTAAGTTTAATTTTCTGGCCAAATTGGAAGATATATGTTCTTGTTGTAAAAAAGAAACAATCAAGAAAAAATCTGAAAAAATAAATAAAATATATATAAGAAAAAATAATAAAAGTAAGAGTTATTATCTTCTGTCATTTTGCTTCTCCAGTAAATGTATGTTGATTTAAGAATCTTGAATTTAGATATTTGTACTGGAAAACAAGACAAAAGTAGTTTAGGAGAAATACATTTTTTACTGTGTATGAATGCAGTGTTTACTGTCCCAGCACAGAATCTCATTTATTTTTCAGCAGGTTTAGGGTCTGATGGAGTCTGTCACACACACACACACACACACACACACACACACACACACACACACACACTCACACACACACACACACACACACACACTCTCACACACACACACACACACACACACACACTCACACACACACACACACTCACTCACACACACCTTGAAGCTGAGTGTGGTTCCTCCTCGTGTGACGCAGTCGAGGACGGCGAGCTGTGAAGCGCTGATGAAGTCTCGCTCTCTCTCGTGATGGAACGGGGATCGAGAGCGTCGGGAATCCTGGAAGTGTTTGCTGGTCACGGCGTTCAGAAGAGCTGCAGAAGAACGAGAGACTTCATGAACCGCTCACAACCCAGCTAACGACTCTCACATTACACATCCACCTAATTAGAAAACTTTAAATAGAACTCAAACAAATAGAATAAAATCCTGCTTTATGTTTTTAATCAAATGTATTTGCATTATGAAAATAAACACAACATACGGAGTATTTCCAGAAACACTATTGATAATAATAATAATAATAATAATAGGGTTTTAAATGGCACATACAGGAAACAGTTCAACAATTTAAAAAAATTATGAAATATTATTAGAATCATTTGATTACTAGATTATTAGAAACATTTCTGATTATTATCAATGTTGAAAACAGTTGTTCTGCACAATATTTTTGTGGAAACTGACATTTTATTTTTCACAGATGAATATAAAGTTCAAAAGAACAGCATTTATTTGAACTTTTTGTCATTTTTGATCAATTGAATGTGTTCTTGATGAATTAAAGTATTAATTGCTTTTTTTAATCTTTTGAATGGTAGTGTAATGGTTTCCACAAAACTGTGTTCAACATGGATAATAATCAGAAATGTTTCTTGAGCAGCTAATCAGTATATTAGTATATTAGTATATTAGTATATTAGTATATTAGTATATTAGAATATTCTGTGATTCTGAGTGGATTGGATTGGATTTTGATTAATTTGGGTATGTTTCAGTTATAATGTACATTTTTCTTACATTACTGTTCAAAAGTTTGGGCTCAGTAATAATTTCAAAATTACTTTAAAAATTAATACTTAGTTTTCATTGTTATGCTGATGATACTCAACTATATATCTCAACAAGACCAGATGAAACTTCTAAACTATCTAAGCTAATAGATTGTGTAAAAAATGTAAAAGATTGGATGACCAATAATTTCCTCCTATTAAATTCAGATAAGACAGAGATATTACTTATTGGACCAAAAAACAGTACACAGAATCTCTTGGATTATAATTTGCAACTAGACGGATGCACTGTCACGTCCTCTAAAGTCAAAAATCTGGGTGTTATATTAGACAGCAACTTGTCCTTTGAAAATCATATTTCCCATGTTACAAAAACAGCATTCTTCCATCTTAGAAACATTGCCAAGCTTCGAAACATGCTACCTGTTTCTGATGCAGAAAAGCTAGTTGATGCATTCATGACCTCTAGACTGGACTATTGTAATGCACTGCTAGCTGCTTGTCCTGCATCTTCAATAAACAAGCTACAGATAGTCCAAAATGCAGCGGCTAGAGTTCTTACCAGGTCAAGAAAATATGATCATATTACCCCAATTTTACAGTCTCTGCACTGGCTACCTATTCAGTTCCGTATCATTTACTAAATATTATTACTTGCCTATAAGGCCCTAAATGGTTTAGCTCCTGCGTACCTAACTCATCTTCTACCACGCTACAATCCAACCCGCTCCCTAAGGTCGCAAAACTTTTGGTAGTACCTAGGATAGCAAAGTCCACTAAAGGAGGTAGAGCTTTTTCACATTTGGCTCCCAAACTCTGGAATAGCCTTCCTGATAACGTTCAGGGTTCAGACACACTCTCTCTGTTTAAATCTAGATTAAAGACACATCTCTTTAGCCAAGCATTCACATAATGCATCTTATAATCTTGTACTGCAGTTATATCTGATCAAATGTACATTATTATTATTCTTTAGCTTGGGTTGAACACATCATTTTTGCTTAGATGGAACAGCAGCTACGCTAATTATGTCTCTATTTGTTTCTCTGTTGATTAACATCCCGTGGAAACTAGGAATGACAGAAGCTTCAGTCTGGATCCAACCCTTAAATGATCTGAGATGACCGAACACCTGAGAAAAGATGATGCCAACCCCTCAGAGGACCTCAGAGGATGCCAACGCTCAGACAACATACACAATTACCACATTTTGCCATAAATTAAACATATTAAGGTTCTGCAATATATAAATATATTGTGGAAACTTCATTTCCTGTAGAGTTGCTTTGCAACGTAAAAAGCGCTATACAAATAAACTTGAATTGAATAATTTTACAAAATGATTATTTTGATTATTTTATTAGCATGATTTCTGAAGGATCACTGAAGACTGGAGTAATGATGCTGAAAATACAGCTGTGCATCACAGACATAAATTACAGTTTAACAGATATTTACACAGAAAACAACTGTTCTACATTCTAATAATATTTCAGTTTTTACTGTATTTATATGCGTGTTCTTGCCTGTGTAGAGCTCATGTGGTGTGTGTTCGGTCCGTCTCTCCACTGACTGATCTTCAGATGCTTGACAAACTCCAGAATGACTCTTGAAAGAGTTTTGTGCTCGTGCTTCCATCTGAACCATCGCTGCTAACTCTGAACACACACACACACACACACACACACAGCTGAAGAACACACTCGTCTGTCACGCTGATGATCCAGCAGAATGTCGATGCATTATTACCGCATATGATCTGTCTGCGAGGAATTCTGCGTGTGGGCGGAGACAAACCCTCGCAGCTCAGCGTCTGATTGGCTACCGCATCCTGCCCTCCACAGTGCAGCTCCGAGAGGAAGAGACGCAGCAACTTCCTGTAGTTCCAGCGGGACAGAACTGTCCTCCTCAGCTCGTCTGTGGAGCCGCTCACCTGCAGGAAGTCATTGAGGCAGAAGAGGTCAGGAGGTCGTGGCTGTAGATGAACAGGTGCGGAGCGCTGAGGATGATGGGAGAAACCGCTGATGGTCGGAGCGACACCATCATCATCCTCACGGAGAATCTGTGGACGGCAGATGGACTCACTCGCTTCATCACGGTCTGAAAACACAGAGACATATGTGACCCTGGAGAACAAAACCAGTCATAAAGGTCAATTTTTGGAAACTGAGATTTATACATCATCTGAAATCTGAATAAATAATCTTTCCATTGATGTATGGTTTGTTATGATCGGACAATATTTGTCTGAGATACAACTATTAGAAAATCTGGAATCTGAGGGAGCAAAAAAATCTAAATATTGAGAAAATCTCCTTTAAAGTTGTTCAAATGAAGTTCTTAGCAATGCATATTACTAATCAAAAATGAAGTTTTGATATATTTATGGTAGGAAATTTACTAAATATCTTGATGGAACATGATCTTAATATCCTAATGATTTTTGTCATAATAGAGAAATGTATAATTTTGATCCATACAATGTATTGTTGTCTATTGCTACAGATATACCTGTGTTACTGATGACTGCTTTTGTGCTGCAGGGACACTTATAATGTAATGTAATGTAATGTAATATAATATACAGGTGCATCTCAAAAAATTGGAATATCATGAAAAAGTTCATTTTTTCTTGTAACTTATTTCAAAAAGTGAAACTTTCATATATTTTAGATTCATTACATGTAAAGTAAAACATTTCAAAGGTTTTTTTGTTTTAATTTTGATGATTAGAGTTTACCAAGATGGCGATTTACACAGCTCATGAAAGTCAAAAATCAGTAACTCAAAATATTAGAATATTTCCTAAAATCAATCAAAAAAAGGATTTGCATAACAGAAAAGTTAAAGTTGTTTAAAGTATGTTGATTTCTGCACTCAATAGTTGGTCAGGGCTCTTTAGCACAATCTCCAGCATCAGTGAGGAACGGCATGAGATCAGCCTGTGGCTCTGCTGAGGCACTATTGAGTCTTCAGCTCGTCTGGATCGTGTTGGATCCACTGTTTCTCATCTTTCTCTTGAAAATATCCCATAGATTCCATATGGGCTTCAGGTCAGGCATGTTGGCTGCTCAATCAAGACGTCTGAGCGTGGAGACTCTTGATGCACTGACTCCAGCTTCAGTCCACTCCTTCTGAAGCTCTCACAAGTGTTTGAATCAGCTTTGCTTGACAGTATTCTCAAGCTTGCGGTCATCCCTGTTGCTTGTGCACCTTTTCCTACCCAAATTCTTCCTTCCAGTCAACTTTGCATTTAATATGCTTTGATACAGCACTCTGTGAACAGCCACAGCTTTCAGTAATGACCCTCTGTGACTTACTCTCTTTGTGGAGGCGTCAATGTTCATCTTCTGGATCATTGCCAAGTCAGCAGTCTTCTCCATTATTGTGTTTCAAAGAACAAGAGATACCCTCAATTTATACTGTAGAGATGGTGATTTATTGAAACTCAGATGTAAATATTCTAATATTTTGAGATACTGATTTTTGACTTTCATGAGCTGTAAGCTCTAATCATCAAAATTAAAACAAAATAACGTTTGAAGTGTTTTACTTTACATGTAATGAATCTAAAATATATGAAAGTTTCACTTTTTGAAATAACTTTTTCATGACATTCAATTTTTTTTAGATGCACCTGTGATTAGGGCTGTCAATTTAACGTGTTAACTTAATTAATTAGTAATGAAAAATTAAAGTGATTAAAATATTTAAATTGCACTGGCCCCGCCCCCAGACCTGCACATCATCTTATATTTCATATTCAGACTGTTGACAAATATGATGCAGGGCAACAACTCCATTAATGCAGTTATGCCCTAAAATTCAAGATATTGGTGCAAATAATCACCCTCTATGTGTTTTTGTCTCTTATTCATATCACACGAGCAGCGAGAGCAATATCAGTGCTGTTTGTCCTGAATATCATGAGTTTAAATGTGATTTTATACAACAGTTCAGTAAATAAGAAGTTAATATTGTATTATATTTTAAACAAAATATTACGTTTTTGCTCAATTTTGCTAAAAAGAATATATTGCCTTTAAACCCACAGCAGAATTGTTGTGCGTCTCCGAGCAACAGCTTTCTTTTGTGGAACACAGGCTATAGAATACCATTAAAGGGTCTTTCATTGTATGAACAAAAATACTGAGATGTTTCTCAGATGATCTGCTTTTATCGATGCAGTGAAGCTCATCTTCAGATGTAAATATGAAGATCATAAAGTCACCTGCAGATCTGGGCGTCCTGTAGTGTGCTGTCTTTATAGGGGCCAGGGGCCGTCTCAACAGCTTCATGTGCTCCGATGACATGATTCTGATCAGAGAGAACATCACACATCATAAACATCAGACATCATAAACATCATAAACATCATAAACATCAGACATCATAAACATCATAAACATCATAAACATCAGACATCATAAACATCAGACATCATAAACATCAGACATCATAAACATCATAAACATCAGACATCATAAACATCAGACATCATAAACATCATAAACATCAGACATCATAAACATCATAAACATCAGACATCATAAACATCAGACATCATAAACATCATAAACATCAGACATTATAAACATCAGACATTATAAACATCAGACATCATAAACATCAGACATCATAAACATCACACATCATAAACATCATAAACATCAGACATTATAAACATCATAAACATCAGACATTATAAACATCATAAACATCATAAACATCACACATCATAAACATCATAAACATCAGACATTATAAACATCATAAACATCAGACATTATAAACATCATAAACATCATAAACATCAGACATCATAAACATCAGACATCATAAACACACTTCACTTCAATATCAACACAAACAAAGAAGATTTCACAGCCATGAAGTAAAACAACAAAACAATATTATTTCTGAAAGTTCTGAAACAAGCAGTAACATTTAAAAAACGTTAGATGAACGATATTATTATATTATGCTACATATTTAACAACAGATATTTTATAAGTATATTTTATACTTTATAAGTATATTTTCCTTTTATTATTTATTGTATTCATTTAGCCTGTTTATTGAATGATTTTTATTTCTGTTATGTAGGCTAATCAAATCTATTTTGTTGATATAACAAGGTTTCAATAAAAACAGTGAAAAAGTGTGATATATTAATAACTAATATAGCCTGTAATGCCGATCGAATATCAAATATGTGCCGTTAAATAAGCGACATAAATGAGTTCATACACGAACCTGATCGACTTCATTCACTGCTTCCTGCGTCATCCATGACAACTCCGCCGTGTATCCGAGTCCCTAGCAACCGCCTGTCAAACTCAAAGCGCGGCGAGATCAAAGCCAGACGCGTCTGCTGTGTGACGTCACCTGCGCGCTGAACGCGTGCTCTGGCGTCATAACTGCACGACAGCGAAACACAGCACTCAAGCACTGATCATAAATAATGCATACTGTATTATATCTACTCGAATAAAGTCATTTCCTCACAAATGCTTAACCCCCCACAGGCCAATCAAGATATAGAAGAGTTTGTCTTCATTTAAACAAGTCTGGAACATTCTCAGTCAGAACCTTCTCAAAGTTTGAAATGTTCTAGCAGTAACTTTAATGGAACGTTCAGAGTTCCCTGGTCTTTAATAAAGTTCCTGAAGTGTTCTCCTAACGTTCAAAAGTAGCGTTCCCATAATGTTACTAAACGCTCCCTTAACACTTTAACCACGAACAAGACATTTAAAAAACTGGGCATTCTGAGTGTTCAGAGAATATGAAGAAATAAGGCTTTTATCGTTTAATGAAAACTTTAGCAAAATATTATTTGAACATATTTGTGTTAGCTTTGCATCAGTGTCTCAGCAATGCTCTGCAGTGAATGGGTGCCGTCAGAATGAATCCACAGCACTCCAGTCCATCAGTTAACATCTGGAGAAGACAAAAGATGAAACACATCCAGCATTAAGACGTTTATATGAGTCTATAATCCATAATAACTCTTCCTCCAGTGAAAAGGTGCATCTGCTGTTGTCTCTCTCATCAGAATCCAGACACATATTAGTTTAGAGCTGTTTTAGCATCTGTGCAGATTTCTCTCCTGATTCAGACCTGAACACTGTTTCACTGGAAGAAGAGTTATTATGGATTATAGACTCATATAAACGTCTTAATGCTGGATGTGTTTCATCTTTTGTCTTCTCCAGATGTTAACTGATGGACTGGAGTGGTGTGGATTATTGTGATGTTTTTATCAGCTGTTTGGACTCTCATTCTGACGGCACCCATTCACTGCAGAGCATCCATTGCTGAGACACTGATGCAGAGACACATTTATACAAACCTGATGAACAAACACTCATCCTGATCTCAGATGAACTGAGGGGGAACACATTTTCAGCACATTTTTGGTTTTGATTGAACTTTTCCTTTAATCCAAACCTGGTGGACCAGTTGAATGTGGAAACATTTGCAGAAACACATCAGATGATTCTTAAATGATGACGTTAATTGATGCAAAGGTGTGGTTAGGTTCTTGAATGGATCCATTCAGCTGATGAAACCTCAGTGCTGTCAAATCTCAGAAGTGTGTCAGATGCTGTCAGACGTCCATCATGTTTGTTTGAGTGTGCAGATGTCAAGCGTTTTACCTTATAAAGACATGAAGCATGTGTTCCTGTTTCGAGGGTTGTGTAGGCCGCTGTAAGTCACTTCCTTCCTCTCACATTTGAATAGAGTCATTGCAGCTCTTCTGAACGCGTGCAGACTCAGAAGCAGCCTGAAGCCCAGCGTCCATCTGCAGGTAAGAGAAACCCATCAAACCCATCTCTAAACTTCACTGGATCTCAGCTCATTCTGACAGAAAACATGCTGCACTCCTCAAAATACAGCGCTTGATCTCCAGGCAGGAGCTCTGGGTTCTTGATCAGATGCGCTGAACACAGGAACAGCGTGTTTTAAAGAGTGTTTAAAGATTGTGCAGGTTTGTGTTTCTCAGTGTCTTGACTTCTCAGGTTTAGATTAATGTTAATGCAACAGCTTGCAAAGTACAGACATACACTCGAGTACAAACACCTGAAAGTTAAAATACTCATGTTTGCAAATTCCGTTTAATTTAATAACTTTGTTTTTCTATAACAAATGCATTGCACTGAACAAAAAGTGGTGTACTCAGTCAAACTGCTAGTAAATATCACAAATAATTACAAGGAAATGGTAAACATATTGAACTGAATGTGACATTGTGAAGAAAAACTGAAAAAGTTTTTTTTTTGTAAAACACCTAATAATTTGCTTACAACTTCACTGTAAAACAATAAGTAAATAAATATTAAATTAAAGATTAGAGTGTTTTAAAAGAAAATACTATTTCAGTTTTTCTACAAGTTACTCATCATTTCTTTGTAATTGTTTGTGACATTTACTAGCAATTTCTAATTGAAGACTTTTTAGTGTATTTTGAGTATTATTTAGTGTATTTTGAGTATTATGTAGTGTATTTTGAGTATTATTTAGTGTATTTTGAGTATTATTTAGTGTATTTTGAGTATTATGTAGTGTATTTTGAGTATTATGTAGTGTATTTTGAGTATTATTTAGTGTATTTTGAGTATTATTTAGTGTATTTTGAGTATTATGTAGTGTATTTTGAGTATTATGTAGTGTATTTTGAGAGGCAGATCTTCAGCGTTCTCTCAGTCTTTGAGGCCTGCTGTGTGTTCAGGGCTGTACGTGTAAGTGTTGGGGGTTTTTGCGTGTAATCTGAAGCAGAAGTGAAGCTTTGCTCTGCTGTTAAAGTGAAACAGGAAACTGTGGTTTATCTGCATATATTCTGATGTGAAGCTGCAGCTCAATCTCCAGCATCTGCTCTATTTCTCATCTCTGAGCCCTAAAGTTTCGTTCACACCTTCACTAAGTGTATGATGTGCAGCAGCAATTTTTGATGATATCATATCAGTTTCCAGAACTTCGCCAGGCAGCGCTGAAACAGACCCGTCTGAAAGAGGAAGATCAGAGCATGTGATGCACATGGCAGACATTTGGAAACGCGACTGAAATAAGCAGCAGTTGTTCTGTTGCTCAAGTGGTTAAAGACAGAGAAAGGAGTTTTCAGAGCAACATTTGTGCTGATAAAATAAAAGCGCTTATCTTTGCCATAAAAGATGCAAATGAGCATCTGATTGTTTGACTGCTGTGAACAGACGTCGCTTTAAAGAGAGCAGCGTTTGCATGTTAAATGCATTGATATCTGATGGGATTTACATGAACAAAACACAAATGAGCTCTTCTTAAAAACAGATTTATAGTTTGTTGGTTTTCTCTCAGTATAGAGATATAAACTTGTCACGGCTGAGTTTAAAACCATTAGCTTTAAACCTCCTCCATGATCACTGACATGTTCCTGCATTTGTTAACGTGACGTTCAGAAGATCTCACTCAGGTCTCAGAAACATCTCACACCTTCACAAGCAGGAAGTCACTTATGAAGGTGTAACATTCCCATGATCACAGTTATGAATACCTTATTTCTGAATGTTCTCCAAATGCTAAAAACGGCCAGTAATGTTTTAAAAACGTTTTGTTTGTTTGTGTAAGCGAAAGATACATTGGATCATTTTGCAAACATCATGGGAACGTTACTGTTGAATGTTCTGAACGTTTCAGAAATAAACATTCCATGAAGAGTGTATGAATAATGTTGTGCTAACATCCTGAGAACATCATTAGAGAGCAGAGAACTCTGAATAAATGTTCTATTAACGTTACTGGAAGAACGTTTGTTCAGAACGTTTCCTGTAATCTGGATCTGCTGATGTTTCATTCACTGGTTGATTTCATGTCATAACTGCTGTAAAGTACAGTATTGTTCACCAGCATTGCTCTCGTTGCAGTAAGAGTTAGTCATTCTCAAGCGTATCCTGCAGTTTTAGCTTCTCCTCCTCAAACCACAGGCTGTTACTCAAAGACCAGCAGCAGTCTGTGTTGCTCAAGCTTTTCTCTGGATGTGTTCATCTTCACATCGCATACACTCTCAGGCCGATCAGACGGCAGAATGTGAAGTAGTGTTGCTCCTCCATCAGTATAGTGAAGATCTCAAACAGCACAGAAACACACACGGTGTCTCTGATTGACAGGTGATTGATCGTGACAGCAGAAGATGGCAGGCATATCACACATCCCAGGGGAGGAGATGGAGGATCTGAGAGAGGCTTTCAGTAAAGTGGGTGAGTGAGGAGACATCTCCATTCATCTGCAGCCAAACACAAGAGGAAGCAGACTGAACGGATTCATCAATAACTCTTTCAAATCTGATTCCTCTCAACGAAATATTTCGAAAATAAAGTCAAAATTATGAGAATTAAGTTATATCAATTAAAAGATGAAAGTTGAATATTTAGAGAGTATAGTCTATATTGCGCATGCAAATGGCCCGGAGCACTGGGAGAAATTCTAAAATCTCAGCTTTCAAATTCTGCCAGTTTTATAGTGAAAAACAAACAATATGTCTTGTAATAATGTGTTTTTCACGCTCTTTAATGTGGCGTGACAGATCACTGTGTTCATGTGAATCAATGGTCTTTCCGAATTAAATTAGGCAATATTGTTTTTTATTTTTTATTATGTCTTCTGATGTTCC